>NW_027505283.1:0-236168 GCF_021521415.1 Bidens hawaiensis | reverse complement strand
TCACTTTAGATTGATGATGCAGATGAGTCTTTACCCAGCCCTCCAGAGTATCATCGTATTCTCCTCGACCCACAGCTTTTCTGAAACAGTTGAGATCAAGCTCTGGTAATGTCTTTAGCTGGTGGTGATCGAGATAAATGAGGTCACCACTGTATCTTCTGATGGCCCAAACACTGTTCCTCTTATCATACTTCGCATAAACGATCAGCGAATCATCATGATAAGGGTAGTTGAGCAAGCGGGCACACGCACGACTTGACACAATGTGCGTCTTTCTCTTCTTCTTTGGCGGTTCGTGTGTCAAGTCGGCAGCTGGATTGACTGGATCTGTTGCAGGAGCTTCAGAGGCTTGAACTTGAGCTGGAGGTGTGGCTGGATTTGGCGAGTAGTTGAGGTAGTTATCTTCTACTGCTTCGTCCGTATTCTGTTCAATAATTTGCTCCAAGTTCTTCCCTGCTTCAATGAAAATCCATAACACCTGCAAAATCATCAGGAAACAAGTCTTTATACATATCGTCAATCTCTGTGTCGTGCTGCCTGACTTTGCCGGCTGAGTCGTGAGCAGCAGGGTCTTGAATATCTTGTTGAGTATGTGGAAGTGATTGAGTGTTAACTCCACCTCCACCTCCTACTGACCCGACCCCTCCATCTCCTCCGTTTCCACCTTCCTCGTCATCACCATCATCATCATCATCATTATCATCAAAACTGTCATGTACGTTGTCGTTGTCGTCGTCTTCACCATCATCATCATCTTCCTCATCTTCATCTTCCTTCTCACCTTCATCTTCCTTCTCACCTTCATTGCCACCACCAATACCACTATACTGGCCGCCCTGTTGTACCAACCGACCAACAGTTGCTTCACCTTCAGACGCCACAACCTGTACTCCTCGCATAGCCACACTTGGACCTGCGGTAGGTTGGGATCCACCAACCTGAGAAGTCACACCAGACCTTCTCCAGCTCTGAAAAACTGCATCAAGTCGATCCTCCAGACCATGAAAGTCATCCTCATGAATACCCATAAGGTCTGAGGCCGCTTGATACTTGCTCACCAACTCTTCATTCGTTTTTGGTTGAAGCTCGTTGACACGATCATGCTCCTTCACCTTTTCTTGAATGGCGTTTGGTATGCGAGAATGATAGCAGAATGGAATAAATTATTGTGAGGGGATGAAAAAATGGTATTTGGTGGTCAATGGAATGGAATCAACAATCACACAAAGAATCTCATTTCATCAAATCATTCATTCGCACTCCTTTTTTTTCATTTCAATCTTTCACCCTACTATCTCAACACCACCACCACCACCATCTGCCCGTTGCCATCACTACCACCGCCTTAGCACCAGCACCTGATAACCAAAACTGCGGCAACGCCACCACCACCTGACTGCCACCGCCACCACCGCTATCGTCGCTGCTACCACCGTCATCGTTGCCACCACCACCATTGTTACCGCCATACCACCGTCGTCACCATCACCACTTCATCGTCACCATCACCGGCGCCATTTTTATTTTTTTTCTTTATTTTGATGTAGGGCTATTTTGTCATTTGTATTTTATTCCTACATTTTTTTTCTACCAAAAAACAAAATATAGTAACTCATTTCATTCCTATAGGTTAACCATATATGACAAAAAAAATGGTAATTATTCATTACACTTCCCTGTTCCATTCCCCTTTATTCCTTTACCCCTACCAAACGGACCCTTACTCTCACGACTTCTTCTCTCTTTTTTTCTTGAGCTCACAATTCAAATATAGAAATATCAAGTTGAATTAAAGCATTATTTGAACTCTATTCTCATACTTCAACAAAAAATGCGATGCAATGAATATTACTAAATGCCATAGTTATCAAATGTGATAGGTGCACTTGAGGCACAGAGGGCCTCCCATAGGGCCTAGGCGCTAGGCGCAAATAAAAAAGCACAGGCTTAAAAAAAGCATACTTAAATAAAAAAAATTCACAAACAAAATTTGTAATAGCGAATATCACTTTATTCAAATACCAAAATATTTTAAAAGCATAATCCTCAACATAAAATACCAAAATCATTTGAAAACCCAAAATAACCAAATTATTCATACTCAAAGCAAAAAATCCATAAAGTAATAAAAATTTCAAAAAAATAACATCACTCAAACTTAACATATATATATTCTAATTGTTCTATTCAAAATCATTATTTTTTACAAACACTTCTTATTTCCACCACATACTTTAACAAGAAGGTTCAGAATTCAAGTTCATAACTTTAACAAGCAAGTTAAGACAAAATATCTTCATCGTGCATTTCCATCATAGTTAACAGAAGTAAAAACATACTAACCTCATGCATAAGCAATTGTCGTTAATTATAGAGAGAGAAGAGAGAGATTAGAGTTAATTTTGTTAATCTGGTGAATTTTAGGTAAATTGTTTAAGAAATAAATAAAAGAAAATCAAATAAAATCAAGATTAAAAGAAAAATAAAAAAAATAGGGAATTTCCGATTTTTCTCCAACAATAGCACCTCAAGTCATGGTAGTCGGTGTACCACCGATTTCGCCTGAAAAATTGCCTAGGCTCCAAAGTGTATCGCTTTTAATAACTATGCTAAATACTAATTATTGCATTAACATAATGGCTAAATACTAATCATTATATTAACAAAAAGGTCAGGTAACGGCGATCATACCAGATCTAAAGCTTAGAAAAACGTTATCGCGTGATGGTGGAAGTAGAAGCAGGTGAGGTATATAGAAATCAATCGCCATGGGTTACAAGTTTTCTTCCACTATACGTTTTTTATTTTCACCTGTAAAGATTTAAAGTTGAAAATTCAACATAAGGATTTAATATATTTTTAATTTCACGAGCTATAAACCAAAACTCAAATCGGATCTTTCGATTAGAAAGAGGTTAAAACTCACCATAAAAAACCTAATCGTTCAACGGCGACACCCGATCAGAACCACAGGAGCAACAAAGACAACTGCTCTAAAAAGTAGGGGATCTGAATCGACAAACCAACCACAGAAATGGAAGATTTGAAACTTTCTCCCAAAAAACACACTAATCAATCCGGAAATCACCACGAATATCCGAATCTCAGATCAAGAAATACAAAAAACACATACATTTTAGACAGAGGATGAGTTGAAGATACCAAGGTGTTACTAGTGTGGTGTATAGAGTATGAGTGGGCATTTATACTACATACCTAGGTTAACTGCATAATAGGCCACTTGGGCCAGCCCAACAAGGTAATTACATAGTCTTTGACCATAGCCTGGTACAACCATAACTAAACAAAAACAACATGATAGATTAATTACAAATCACTTCTAAATACAAAAGCCTAACAAAATATTGAAACAATTTGGGCCCAACAACGTCGCAAACAATTACCACAATTAACAAGAACTTCAAAAACCCTATGTTCTCTTTGATAACAAGGCAAAAGGTACCAGCATGACATTCATTAGTTTTGAATGAAGAGTGCCCTAACACACCTACTACTATCATGATACTTTAGTGTTCTAGGCATAAGGAACCACACCAATCCATCTCTTGTATCATAGATATTTACTAGAATGCGACATTAGCTCATCCAATTTTTAACGCAACTCCATAATCAGCGTCATTTGTCAATCACCTGTTAGTTTTGGTCTCCATCTTCAAAATTAAGTGCGTACATAACTTAGCATGTTTTCATTAATTTTGTTAGTTTGGAATCATCAGCTTCAGACTCTTTAGCTTCTCTTTAGCTTTGCAGGATATTTATTGAACCAACAAACATATAAATTTGGTGAGTGCCAGCCTTAAGGTTCTAACGCAGTTAAATGCTCGACAAAGGTTTTCCAATTCATTTCACCTTGGTATACATTAGGGGTTTCATATCATGATACTTTGGTGTCCAAGAGTGGGATCGTGTTCACGCGGTTGATTAATATCGAAGTGTTAGTCATGGTTACTAAAGCTAGGAAATTCCACAAGAGAATTGTAGGGATCCGTTCGCGTATAAAAATAAAACATTTTTAATAAAATGATTACAATACAAGGAATCAAACCTATATAGGAAAGCAAGTAAATTACAATACGAATTACACCGAAAAAATCAAAATTACAATACAATTGAAATAAAATAATGCAAGAAAGGTGTAGAAGAAGAATGGTGTCGTATTCTATGTGGCCGAGGATCGTGTTGTACATGGGGCCCTTAAAACAAATTCCGGGTCTCTCCCCGTTTTGTTTCCCAGGGTACAACGGCCTAAGCAATATGTACTGCCGGGGAGGGCTCTAGCACCCGAATAGTACCTTAAAGAAAATGATGAAGATGATTAAGAATGTTGGAATTTTTTAAGGAGAAAGTTGGAAAAAACACAAAGAGAATGTGTTAATTTTGTGTTTTTTTTTTGTGTCTACAACCAAAGAGCTCCCTTGGTATTTATACTAGTAGAAAGTTGAAACCATTCAACCATCATTAACCAAAACTTTAATTTTTGACCAAATTAAAGGAACCATTAACCAAAACTTTAATTTTTGACCAAATTAAAGGAACCATTAACCAAAACTTTAATTTTTTTGACCAAATTAAAGGACATTTTAATGGCTTTGACTAATTGACTAACAACCTTGAATAAAATAATTCAAAGTTTAAACATATATATTTTTTTTTCATAAAAATTTTCCAACAATCCCCCACATGTGAAAACAAAACTTATTCATTTCCACATATTTACCAACATCCCCCAAATGTGAAAACAAAACTCATTCATTTTCACATTGAGATCAATCCATACATGCAAGTTTCTCATATTCAATTCAACGGTGGAGCATTGCAGGATATGTAGGTGTTACGCTTTGAACCTTCCTTTGTGAAGCATACTTAGTCTCCTAGCGGTGTGTAGACATGATGTCTTTGAACATACCTCCATTTATGTAGACGACAATACACTTCACACAACACTTTCCCTGGTCTGGCCAACACCTCACTGTCGTGTCCTATTATGGTCTTGGAACACTAGCCTGGTTCTGCGAGAGCTTTAGGATTTTTGTCCCAAAATCCATTCGACCCGACCCTAGTTCTCTCTCACATAGGTGATTCTCGCTCGAATCATTAAAAGCAATACGTTTGTTGATTTCCACAAATCATTAACCTTTATTATGCTTATCCTTACAACATGTGTCACTGATTGGAATGGACTAGGACGCGCGCGCACGCAACGCCCTTTAGTTTGGTTTGGGGTACTCCCCCACAGTGATCACCCTTGGTTTCATGATTAAGTTATCCTATTGAACCTAGATCTTGGGATCTCCAGTCAACTAGGTTAGGTTTCCCTCATGTCCCCTTTTCCCATGGGCTTTAGTCCCATTCCTTTTGACGACTTGTTAACTAACTCTTTGCTTAAGCCTTTTGTTAACAAGTCTGCAGTGTTATCTTTTGACTTCACATAGTCAATCGTGATAACACTCGTTGTGAGTAGTTGTCGTACCGTGTTATGTCTACGTCGAATATGCCTTGATTTTCCGTTGTACATCACGCTATGGGCTTTACCAATCGCTGATTGACTGTCACAATGTATGCAAATAGCCGACAAAGGCTTTGGCCATATTGGAATATCTTACGTAAATTGACGTAGCCATTCCGCATGTTCACCATATTTATCCAAGGCGATAAACTCCGATTCCATTGTGGATCTAGCTATAACCGTTTGCTTAGAAGACTTCCAAGCAATAGCTGCACCACCAAGTGTGAATACATATCCACTTGTTGATTTAGAATCTTTTATATCCGAAATCCAATTTGCATCATTGTATCCTTTGATCACAGATGGATCTCGATTATAATGGAGTCCATAGTCTCTTGTGTATCTTAAGTACCTTAGAACCCGTGTTATACTTTGCCAATGTTCCACGCTCGGATTACTAGTATATCTACTTAGCCTACTCACGACATAAGCTAGATCGGGTCGAGTACATGTCATAAGATACATTAGACTACCAATAATTCTTGAGTACTCTAACTAAGCAACACCCTCGCCTCTATTTTTAGATAGATGGTGGGTCGTATCAATTGGAGTTGACGCGGCACGCGTGTCATCCTTATTGAATTTCTCAAGAATTTTATCCACATAGTGAGATTGACTCAAGATAAGACCATTTTGGGTTCCAGTAATTTGAACCCCAAGAATCACGTCCGCGAGACCCAAGTCTTTCATGTCAAACCTCGCTTTCAACATATCTTTTGTAGATTTAATCATAGTATCATTACTCCCAATGATAAGCATATCATCTACATAAAGACATAAAATCACATAACCTCCTGGCGTGTCTTTCACATAGACACATTTATCACACTCGTTTATTTTGAAACCATTGTCAAGCATGACATGATCAAACTTTAAGTGTCATTGTTTTGGAGCTTGCTTCAAACCATACAATGATTTGACTAGTTTACATACTTTGCCCTCTTTCCCTGAGGTGGAGAAACCCTCGGGTTGCTCCATGTAAATCTCTTCATCTAAATCGCCATTTAGAAATGCGGTTTTTACATCCATTTGGTGAATTTTCAAATTTCGTAAGGCCGCGATTGCAAGAACCAACCTTATTGAGGTTATTCACGTGACCGGCGAGTAAGTATCAAAATAGTCTAGACCTTCTTTTTGTCTATACCCTTTGATCACTGACCTTGCCTTGTATTTATCAATACTTTCATCGGCTTTCATCTTCCTTTTGAATATCCAACGATATCCAAGGGGTTTACAACCCGGCGGAAGATCTACAAACTCCCAAGTATGATTTTGCAATATAGAATCTATCTCGTTCTTAATTGCTTCTTTCCATTGAGATGATTCCGCGGAGGTAACCGCTTCGCGGTAGGTATTGGGCTCACCCTCAACCATGTGGCTCACTAAATCAGGACCGAAGGATTTTTCAATCCTTGGTCTTTTGCTTCGTCTAAGCTCACTTTCCTCAATTTCGGGTCGTTCATGTCTCTCATCATGAACAGTATCATCAATCGCTCTTGATGTACTTGCTTCATCAACTGCTCTTGATGAACTCGCATGTGTTTTCCTTAAACATGGAAACACATTTTTGAAAAATCGTTGGTCCTCCACTCAACAATAGTGCCTTCATGTACATTGGGATTCTTGGACTCATGTACAAGAAACCTGTGCACATTACTATGGTGTGCATATCCAATGAATATACAATCCACGGTTTTAGGTCCTATCGTTAGTGCCTTTGGTAGCAGAACCGTCACCTTGGCAAGGCACCCCCACACTCGAATGTATTTGTATAAAGGTTTTTTTTACCCTTCCATAACTCATACGGAGTCACATCCGTTTTCTTGCGGGGTATCTTATTCAAGATATAATTGGCCGAGAGAATAGCCTCCCCCCACAAGTCATAGCTCATGCCCGAGCTAATCAACATGGCATTCATCATCTCTTTTAATATACGGTTCTTTCGTTCCGCAATGCCATTTGATTGTGGAGAATAAGGCGGGGTACACTCATGTATTATGCCACCTTTTGCGCATATTTCCGCAAATGGTGAAACATATTCACCACCCCTATCACTTCGCAAAGTTTTTATTCTCCATTTTTGTTGATTTTCAACCTCATCTTTATACAAGATAAACTTGTCTATTGCTTCATCCTTACTTTTAAGTAAGTATACATAGCAATACCGAGTACTATCATCAATGAACGTGATGAAATACTTATTTCCACCTCTTGTGGGAGCGGCTTTTAAATCGCACACATCGGTGTGGATTAAATCAAGGGGTTCGGTTATTCGTTAAACCGATTTGAAAGGCTTTCTCGTTAGTTTGGATTCAACACATGTTTCACATTTATATTTTGAATCGATTTTAAAACATAGAATGCTATTTAATTTAATTAAACGTTGAATTGAATTAAAATATACATGTCCTAGTCTACCATGCTAAACACAAGAATTAGATTTTGACGACTCAATCATGTAAGTAGAAGTTGCAATTTTATTCATAGAATTTTTTACGACAATTACATTCAATTTGAACATAGCATTGTCGGCATAACCCTTGCCGACAAACATTCCATTTTTCGATAAAATAAATTTATCCGATTCAATCACCAAGCGAAATCCGTGCTTGTTGAGCATCCATCCCGAGACAAGATTTTTGCGAATCTTGAGAACATAGAGAACTTTGGTCAACGTGAGCTCTTTGTCAGAAGTCCACTTCAAGACCACATCGCCTTCCCCCATGATGTCCGCAGTCGCTTTATTCCCCATGTAAAGCTTCTGTTCACCCGCCGCCTCTTTGAAATTCTTAAAGAGTTGTTTGTCGCCGCAAACATGGCGGGTTGCGCCGGTGTCAACGTACCACCCTTTGGGAGCGTCTCCCACAACGTTGACTTTCTCGATGAAAGCCGCTTCCTCGGTAATCATCGCCACGAGAGGAGTGCCATCCTCGTCCACCAAATGCGCGCGCTCGTGCTTCGGTTTCTTGCACTGGTTCGCCCGGTGCCCCATCTCGTTACAGTTGTAACATGGTCTTTGGAAAGGTGGAGGCTTCTTTTTCACAGCCCCTTTCTTCACGCCAAGGTCCACTTTCGCTTTCCCTTTGTTACCTTTGCCTTTGCCCTTGTTGCTCCCTTTGGAGGATTGACCGTACTCGACTAAGTTAGCCTTGGCGGAAACATCAACTAGGCTATCTTTTTGAGCTCTCTTATTGTCCTCTTCTATCCGAAGTCGAACAATAAGATCATCAATGGTCATCTCCTTTCGCTTGTGTTTAAGATAATTCATAAACTCAACCCAACTAGGAGGCAATTTTTCAATCATCGCTGCCACTTGAAATGTCTCATTAAGTGTCATTCCCTCAGCAAAGATGTTGTGAAGTATAACTTGCAACTCTTGGACTAAACTAATTACAGTCTTAGAGTCAACCATTTTATAGTCCAAGAAACGGGCGACAACAAATTTCTTTGTTCCCGCATCCTCCATTTTGTACTTTTTGTTTAAAGACTCCCATAATTCTTTGGCAAACTTTATTGAAGAGTACACGTTATACAACGCGTCAACTAAACCGTTTAACACATAGTTTCGACATAAGAATTCCGAATGCTTCCGCGCATCTACCACACTCAAAGTTTGAGCGTCGGTCCCCCCCCCCCCCACTTTAGTGGCTAGGGGAGCGGATTCTGTCAAGAACCTCGCAAGGTTCAAGGTGGTCAAATAGAAGAACATCTTCTGTTGCCACCGTTTAAAGTGCAAACCCGAGAACTTCTCGGGTTTTTCAGTGTGATTAGCCATGGTAGTCGCTCCTACCATAACTGACAAAGGCGTACCAGTAACCATGCTCGATGACGGTGATGCCATTTTTTCTGAAAAATATATGCTAAGTTAGTTTTTCGGAAATATTAATAGTGGTCCCTCCCACTAAATTAAAGTTACGCAAAACTTTTTAATCCGAACTCTCGAATTAACCCACCGAAGGTGTTCTATGTCCAACTTTGAGGGGACCAAACAATGGGTTTTTCCAAGATTTATCGTTAAAAAATCCGAATTGTAACCGGTTTCCGTTTATACAAAGTCGCTCATTTGAATAGAAACGGAAAAAAAATGTTTTTTAAAAACACAACCGCGTGAAACAAAACTAGTTTGAGTCACACGAGAATATTTTGAATACACAAACGGTGATTTTTAAAAAAAATTGTTTTAAGATTGTAGGAAACCGTTCGCGTATAAAAATAAAACACTTTTAATAAAATGATTACAATACAAGGAATCAAACCTATCTAGGAAAGCAAGTAAATTACAATACGAATTACACCGGAAAAATCAAAATTACAATACAATTGAAATAAAATAATGCAAGAAAGGTGTAGAATAAGAATGGTGTCGTATTCTTTGTGGCCGAGGATCGTGTTTTACACGGGGCCCTTAAAACAAATTACGGGTCTCTCCCCGTTTTGTTTCCCAGGGTACAACGGCCTAAGCAATATGTACTGCCGGGGAGAGCTCTAGCACCCGAATAGTACCTTAAAGAAAATGATGAAGATGATCAAGAATGTTGGAATTTTTTAAGGAAAAAGTTGGAGAAAACACAAGAGAGAATATGTTAATTTTGTGTTTTTTTGTGTGTCTACAACCAAGGAGCTCCCTTGGTATTTATACTAGTAGAAAGTTGAAACCATTCAACCATCATTAACAAAAACTTTAATTTTTTTACAAAATTAAATGAACCATTAACCAAAACTTTAATTTTTTTTGTCCGAATTAAAGGACATTTTAATGGCTTTGACTAATTGATTAACAACCTTGAATAAAATAATTCAAAGTTTAAACATATATATATATATATTTTTTTTCACAAAAATTTTCCAACAAGAATTAAGTCCATGAAACAGATACGAGATTACAATGGTTGTTGTACATTATCCCTTTAGCCACGAAGCTAAAGCGAAGCAAATATTTTGGGGGTGTTGAAGCAGACGTGGAATGACTGGAGAGGCATTGCATACTTTGATTATGAGAGAATAGGACGTGTTAAATCTATAATATATATAAACGAAAACTCTAAAATCCTACGTGTCACGATATGGTCGCTCCCCCTTTTTATGGAAGCCACCAGATTTCTTGATTTTTAAATGGAGGCCTCTTATTGATTTAACCCAAATTCATGGGTATGGATCTTACCAAAACCAGATAGCTCTTAAATGGGTTATAACATCTCATTAAATTAAAAATTAATCTTACCAGTTATTTGATATGAAAATCCTATAAAATAGGGATATACTAAAATTTAATATCCAATTTATAACGAAAACGCTATTATTTATAATTAATAAACAATTTTATAGTAAAAAACATAAGCGAGTCATGGGTCACCAAATCCAGATAGCTTTTAAACGGGTTATAACATATCATTTATTTATGAAACACTTTCATCATCAAATCCTAAGTATATTATTAACTTTCTTACAATAAAGAAAATTAAAATCCAAAAAATAAATATTAAAAAACGAAAAATGTAAAACAACCATTCTCTCAAGCCATCAAATTGCTTTATTTGTAAACGAAGGCTTCTCACGCATTTGACTCGAATTCACGGGTAAAGGTCTTGCCAAACCCAGATAGCTCTTAAACGGGTTATAACATCTCATTATATTAAAAAAATAATCTCATCAAATATTTGATATGAAAATCTTATAAAATAGGAATATACTAAAAATTAATATCCTATTTTATTTAAAAAAAAGATATTATTTATAATTAAGAAATAATTTTATAATAAAGAACATAAACGGGTAATGGGTATCACTAAACCCAGATAGCTTTTAAACCGGATTATAACATATCATTTATTTGTGAAACAATTTTATCATCAAACCTCAAGTATATTAATTATTAAATTTCTTACAATAAATAAAATTAAAATCCAAATATACATATATAAATATTAAAAACGAATAATGTAAAACAACCCCGTAATACGGGGGATAAAATCTAGTGTGTAATATATTTGGGCTTAGTAACAACTTCTGCATCTCATCTAAGAAAGCTTAAAACAAATAAGAAAAGTAGGACAACTAAAGTGCTTGCACTTTATTATGAAACTCGCTTTGTAGAACAAGAATAATAAGCATCCAAGCGCCACCGTCTCACACCTCTTGTTCGATCATGAAGAACATGAGAATCTGGTAGCGACCAAAAACCTACCGCCACTAAGATAATTCAACTTACCTAATCTTTTGAAGCATGGGGACGTAAACTGAATGTTTCAAAACTACAAGCACATAATATGATATTCTGAAAGCGCATGATAGTCATTCTATTTAATTTATTGAAAACGGTGTTGACGGTGGGACTCAACCCTCCATGCCAAGAAACTACATGGACCAGGTCTTTTTAGGTTTAAGGGGCTAAAAGTGTTCCCGCTGGAAAGTACACTGACAAAAAAAATAGGTTTTTATAAGATATAAAAAAGGGTTATCAAGTGCAATATTATAAAGACTAGATTATAATTACTGTGTTTTAAACATAGCTAATTTATGGATCTAATCATTTGAAATATTAATTTTTACTCATCCTTTAAATTACAAAGTGGTTTGCTTTTTGCTTTTTAACTTAACATTCATCCAAAAAGTCAGTTATATCCTAACATGTGCTATTTATTATAAAAAAAATATTTATACATTGTTTTTAATATTCTAAAATTCAAAATAACAAATTAAAGTAATTAAAGTAAAGTTGCACAAAAAAAAAACAAAAGGATCACCATGAAGCGACAAACCTAGTAGTCGTCACAAAACTAAAAAAATTCTACCATGCAAGGATGGTAGTTTGATTCGGTTGGCGTGTCCTCCATGGTGCAAAAAATTGTCGGGGTTCATGTAAAAGCAAATACCCATAATCGTATTGTGCCTCCAAGATACGGTTTGTACTTCATAGGATAATACACAAATCTTATACCCTTTCTTGTACGAACGCATTACCCTATACCCTATAGATTTAATGCCTGTCACAATTGTGAATTGCTTTCATATGTTGTCCTCCCTAGTTTTGGACCAATGTCATATGTTGTCCTCCCTAGTTTTGGACCAACATTGGTTAGGGTGGAGGTAGAGTATGCCTAACATTATTGACACAAAGTAGCAAAAGGGTGGGAAAAATTCAGAAGCACCATAACACAACATGAGTCGAGATGGACAACACCATATCATATTCTGGTCAAAATGAGGAGCTTAAAATCTTTGTGAATTTAGAACACGTCCAAATAAGTCAGCAACATATGTGATGAGAAAAACAACTTAATGTTTAACCACAAGCACCGCCTACTCTCATCACCATAACCAACCAACATCGGCATTGTAGCGACACTTTTGCCCCACCAACACAACCATTAACAATACCACATGTGGTGTACCTAAAAGATTTATTAACCGATACTTGTCATGGTTGTTCCTGTTTTTAGAGAGATGGTAGAATATTAAATGATATTTGTGACAACCAGCAGCCAGTTGAGGAGTATAGTCACGGTTTATTAAATGTTTATGATAGTAAGCCGATTTGAGATGGCTAATCTCCTAATTTATAGACCCTTTGAGCGGGTTAGACTCCAAAGAACATAGACGAGAGAAAAGAAAAACATTGTTTTCAATTTTCTATATTTTTATTCATATGTTTTACTAACTCAACATGGATTTAAATACAAAGATGGAAACGTAAAAGAAAATGGAAAAGCATAAATAGAATATTGTGATAATCACTGTTAACTTCTAAATAATGGGAAGGTGGCTATGAGGATGCATCATGGATATGGTGACGTGTACTCACACATGTATCAGTTTATCAGCGGATGGTTATGGTTTATTAAATGTCTTTTAGTTGTTATACTAGGTAAGTTATCCGTGTTATACACAGGTGGAATATATATAAAAAATATCATATGTATATATATATGTTATACTAGTTTGAGGCCCATGTATCACACGAGTAATTGATAACAATTCTAAACTTTAACCATTAAGTGAAATACAGTCAATAAAATGATCATATATTGTTAATACAATTACAATTTACACTAAAATTACAAAAATTACATAATTAAGATTACACAATATGTTAAAAATAAGTAAAACCTTCCTTGTACACTATATTTGTGATTGTATTAGTCGGTATACATTGTTTATCAAAAATCATAATCTTTAGTTCATGTCTGTTTGTAACTCTTGATAAGATAACATATAGGTCTGCTTATAACTTTTCTGTGTGACAAATAAGATTCTTCAAGTACATACCAACCCTATATAAATAATAATGTGTCCATGAAACTAACAAAAAAATACATTTTATGCATATAAAATATCATACCTTTTAATAAATTAATATGATGTTATTTGAGATCATCTACTCATGAGTGTTGTTGATATAATCATTCATCCTTAAAATCTTTAGAATTTATGATAAACTTGTTGGCATTAATATTCTGTCTATGAAAAATTTTTAATTGATTTCATATTTTACAATTAACAATTGTATAATCAAGCAACATATAAAACCGAAAAACTATAACAAAATAATTTGTTTCATTTCATATGAAATGTAATTGCCAAGAAAATGACAAAAACATACTAACCTTAAAGCTATGTTCAAATAACATTGAGTTAGCATAATATTAGAATATTTAAAGTTGCATAAAGTGAAGGTAGTTATTCTTATTTTCAGTAGTTGAAAATATTAGATTAGAAATGCTTAAATTTGAATACTAATCCCGTGTTATTAGTTAATATTATGAGAAGTTATTGAAATATTTAATTTATCGATATATATATTTTAACAACTTATTAAAAAAAAAGATTTCGGATTTTATGGAAGCATGGTAAATGAATTTTAACCGATTAACTATTTTTTTTTTAAATTACTGTGAAAATGGAATATTCATTGAAATGTAGTAAGGAGTATGATTAAGTTACAAATAATAAAAAATAAAAATAATAAATATTTCTATTAAGTTACATTATAATAAGTGTGAATGTTAAATAATTTTTATAACATATTTTAATAATAAATGTTATGACTATTATTTTTTTTAAAAAAAATCTATATATAGCTTTATTATTTTGAATATAAACTATAATAAACACTTTAATTATGTACTAACCAACATGTAACACTAACGTAAACCCAATTCGTTTTATTTGTATAAAAATAAAGATAATAAGTTAATATAATATTGAAATTATGTGAATAACTAATGAAAACGATATTCTAGGTTTCAATATCCTAAATGATTTTGGAAATCGAAAATAGTGGAATGGGATTGAAGCAGATTTTTTGGTTTAAAATTTTGAATGCTTTTAATTAAGTAATTTGTCTTATAAGACATATTAAATTAACTATATTTAAATGGATAAAAAGGTATGAATCAAGTCATAAAATACATGTTTATGAAGCATTTTGGTCCGAGTTATGGGAAGATATTAAAAACTAAATATTGATCCTCTTATTGCTAAAACATTTTATACTACACAAAAAAGTAAAATAAATAAAGGATTGATTTAATAACTACCCTTACAAAATGATGGATAGTTCATATAGTAAATCGTTATACATATAGATTATAGTTATAAAATTCAACTTCAGTAATTTAATGCTGAACACCAAGATATATATATATATATATATATATAGGGGAAGTATAGAATGAAAACTCTCGTGAGTTATGAAAACCTGTGAAAACACTATGTAACATCGTTTTTAATTATTTAGAGAAATGGGATTGAATGAACAAAATATAGATGAAGATGATAAAAAATAAAAAAAAATATATAGATGAAGATGATAAAAATTAAAAAAAAATATTAGAGAAACGAGATTGAATGAACAAAAAATTATTGTATAAACCATAAATACTATATAAACAACAAATCGATTAAAGAAATGGGATTTGATGAGCAAATCCTAAATTATGAAGAAACAGACAATGGAAATAAAAAATCAAAATATGAAAATCTCATAATAGTGAGTAAAGCGTTTTGATACTTAATAAATGGGAGATGATTTTTATAATTTGATAATAGTTACTGATTCTGTGTGAGAAATTGATTGATGGAAAATTGGAGAGAGATATATAAAAGAGTTGAATGTGGATTAGAGTTTCTTAACAACAGGGTTTAAATAAAAGGAATCAAGTGAGTTGACAATTAGTAATTGGAATGTGGTGACATGACATCTTGTTGGCATCTAGGTGGACACCCTAGAATGATGTCATGTGAACAAAATGGTTTTGTTTTAATAGATTAGTTAGATTAGATTAGATTAGCTTATAAACCCTCCACCATAAATCGACACTTTATGGGCCCTACTGGGCCGATTCGGCCCTATCTCGTAAGTGCCTTTGACAAATCACATCTCGTCTTTGATTAGCTAATAGAGATAAACAAGACTAAGGCCTCCATATTAAATTCATCATTATATTTGATGGTACTTAAAACTCCGATCATTGAATCTCAATCCTCAACCACATAACAGGAATGTCAAAACAAGTAACATGAAACCGGAAAGTAATTGTGTGCTCCACTCAAGCCTATTACAGAAATCCAAAAGTTAAGACCAACAAGATGTGTGGAAGCTGAAAGTTCGACCAGAGTGTCAATGTAGGCTATAGTTTGACATATGTCTCAATTCCGCAACATTCAAAAATGAGATGGAGTTTTCATGGTTAGTGGAAGCCAGGAATTTACACGATCCACAAAACCAATCAAGGGTAAAACTGGTTGTTGTAATATGGAACCTAAGGATCTCTACATATGATAACATCACCAAAGAAGGAATCTTGCTCAAACGACATATCAGTGTCGAGGAGTTAGTCGTGGTTATTGAAACCGGGAATTTCCACAAGAGAAGAGATCCACAGAACTGGCACAAGATAAAAATGGTTGTTGCATATAATCCCTGTAGCCGCCAAAGCTAAAGCGAAAGCAAATATTTTAGGTGTGTCGTAGCATATATGGAACAACACACGAGGATGACGTGCCAAATATTAAGCCCATCTCCTGAATATATATTTTGGGCTATACGGCTGTATAGGGCCTATACGAGTCGTATAGGCTTAACTTATTAACATGTGTACTGAGGTGACAGTGTGACAGCTTTTTGCAGTCTATACGAGCCGTATAGACCCTATACGAGTCGTATAGATATTCTTGTTTGTATAGACCCTATACGAGCCGTATAGGTTCTATACGAATCATATAGACAGCATGTCAGCTGTACTTTTGCTATATATTTATAATTATTTTATGGTCTATACGAGCCGTATAGATGGTATACGACCCGTACAGGCTAGGTATCAGTTTTTCTTACTCCAAACGTAATTATTTTTATGGCAGTTATATTTCAAAAGCTAGATAACTCACATGGGCGCCAATCAAAATGGATTACATGACCACATATAAAAAGTCGTTACCCAAAAACGCTCATGTTGTTCGTATGTTTTTATGCATATCGCAAAATATTTACTTTTAAATTACGTGTTTCTATTTTGCAAACAACTCGGATGCTATTTTTAATATTTTGTAATTTTAAAAAAATCTGAAAAAGAAATACTATACTAGTCAAACAGACTCTATACGAGTCGTATAGCCCTATACGGCTCGTATATGGGCTATACGATGCAAATAAATGAAAACTGGCGCTCCTGACAAAAAATGACTTGATACTACACCTATACGAGGGGACACGAATAACTAAGCCTTACTATTTATCTCGTGTTCTCATCCAACAAAACCCTCCTTTAACTAATAAGAAAACTAGTATAACAACAAAAGTAGTTGCAGTTGATGATGAAACTCGCTTGGAAGAACAAGAACAATAAGCGTCCAATAGCCACCATCTCTCACCTCCCATTCGATCAAGAACAAGATGAAGAAGAGGAAGATACCACCGCCGCCGCAAGCACAGCCGACGAAGGACGAGCTGGAGAATCTGGTAGCCACCGTAATTCTACAGCCGCTGAGACGATTCAGCTTGCCGAATCTTTTGAGCAACAGGGGAACAAACTTGCAGAGGTTAGTAATCTTTCACCTTTTTGGTGTTTCCAATTCAGTTATTGTTGGGTTGAATTTTAAACTAATTTTTGCTTAATTTGGTATCGATTTTATGGGATTGGAGTTCTAAACCATACCCTGATGTTGTTCTTTTCAATTCAATTATTGTTACAAAATTTGTAATTTTTTGAATCGAGTAGTTCATGCCTATTCTATTAACACATATTTATTAAAACAAGTATGGTTTCAACTATGCGTAGGCTTGTAAACGAATCAAACGTTCAGTGAGTGAACTGTTCATGAACCGTGCTGTGGAAAGTTTGTTTATGTTCGTCTATTTGATAAACGAATAAAAGAGGAACATGTGTCTTGTTAATTCATTTATGTCTGCAAATTTGATACTTTTGGGTTCCTCTCGCCTGAAGTGGTGGAGCTACTTAGCCAAGTCTAGCGGGTCATGCATAGTAATGTTATGACTAGAAGATCCATCAATTTAGTTTTTAAAAGACTTGGTTTTGCAATTCAAAAAGGGCTGGTGGGGCAGCTTATTGCCCGTTTGCCTTTCATATGTAATAGTGATGTTTAAGTTTTAAAGTAATAATATTACTACTATTTGTGAACGTTTGTTTATGTTCGTTCGTTTGCATATCTTTACGTTTGTTAATATATTTATTTTAATTTTTTTAGGCCCGTTACAATTTAATTCAGCTTTAACAACTTTTTATATTTTCTTTTATTTGGTTTTAGCTTGGTTATTCTGTTCATCTATTTTAGTTACGTTTGTACGTTTACGTTCGTGAACCTAATGAACGAACATAAATGAACACGAACATGTTCATTTTCTTATCGAACGAACACGGACAAGAAAACCCCTTTCGTTTAGCTGTTAGTTTTTTATCGATTGTTTGAATTCGTTCGGTTCGTTTATGTTTATGTCTTTGGATATTCACTTTCATTTTATTTCTATTAAAGGCGGGCAAATACCGTGAAGCACTTGGAAAGTGGGAAGCTGCTATTACTTTGATGCCCGAGAGAGCAACTTTACACGAACAGAAAGCTCAAGTTTTACTTGAAATCGGGGAAACGTGGAAGGCCCTCACCGCAGCAACTCGTGGGTATCTATTACTATTATTTTTTTTTTTACTTTGATTCAAATGACAAATATTTTTTGTTATTATTTAAAAAAGATTGGAACAAAAAATGAAATTCTAGAAGAGAAGGCAAAACTGTAAAGGACAAAAATGACCCGCAAATGTTGTTATTATGTAGGTGCAACTCAATTGGAGCCTTCATGGGCCGAGGTTTGTAGTTTTTTATATTATAAAAGGTAAAACTAAAAATCAATTCAGAAACTAATGACCTGATTGGAAACATTGGTGCAGGCTTGGGTTACACTTGGTAGGGCTCAACTTAACTTTGGGGAGCCTGATAGTGCCATAGAGAGTTTTGACACAGCATTAGCTATCAAGGTACTTCTTCAATAGTCCAATCAATATTATTTTAAATTTGTTTTTATTATTGACCAGAAAGAATATATTTTTAAAACTGCATCGGTCTGATGATATTATGAACTTTTAGAATCACTTGAGTACGTGTTTTTATGCTAAATTACGAAAATGGTGACATAATTTTTTTTCATCAAGACGGTCTAGAAGTGGTTCTCATTTGAACCTGCCGATGCAAATATGGGATTTTTTTTGTTAGGGGGGGGGGGTAAGAAATGGGCTGATCAAAATGGGCTAATTTTCTCGGTTACATATGCTTAGAAAAAGTCGATCTCGGCCTGCTTTTGGTTGTTATTCATGAAAAATGTAATTGAAAACAAGAAAAGTCAAACTACTTGATACTTTCAAGCTACTTGATACTTTCACCCTAATATGAGAAAATTCCATATCAAACACATTGAAACAACATTCTTAAGAGCAACTCCAATAAGGAATTCTTGGAAGTTTTTACATCCTAGGTGGATGTTCATATCCAATACACTATTGGAGAGATAAGTTCTTTGAAGGTTTGAATGTCAAATTCTTGGCCAAGAAATCTTGTAAAAACTCAATCATGTAGGAAAAGAGAATATGGGTGGGGTCATGGGTTGGGTAATATTTAAAATAAAAAAATATATTCTTTGTTTTGAACATATATGGGTTATAAATTATATATTTATATATATATTAGTAATGTTATAAAATTTAAAACTACTTTATAAATTATAAATAGTGAATATTGTAAACTAAAATAATTAATTAATTTATATTTAAATTAAATAGTCAATTATTTTACCATAATTTATTACTTTTTTTTACCAACGAACACATGCTTCTTAGGTATTGTTTATGTAACGTTCAGCTATTGTAACTTTTAGTTTATGTAATGTTTGAAGTTCAAGCTTCGGTATTTAAAATTTTATCTCAAGCGAAAGTATATGAATTTTAATTTTTATCTCCAACGAAAAATATTTAAGTTTTAATTTTTCCCTCCAACAGAAAAAAAATATATTTAAACTTTTAAACTTTTGTTTAAAACGAATAACATATAAATATTATTCTATATAGTTTATAAAAATAAAAGATTGATAATTAAAATAAATGTAAAAGGTGATGATGATGTGGCAATGTTTTTAGGTGTTTTTGAGTTTCCTTATTGAGAAGGTTTTTGAAGTTTTTGAAGAACGAGTGTTTTTCTGACGTCGCAGCTGACTATGCATGTTTTTAAAGTTCCTTATTGGTGATAGTCTAATAATTATTTTCAATTGTTAAAGTTGAGTAAGCTACACGGATGGTCCGGTTTCAGTGATTTGGGCCAAATATAGATTTGGTCCCTAATCTGTAAATTTCAGATATTGTCCTCAACTACCTTGTTTGCTTTCAAAATTGGTCTCTGGAATAATAATATTTTCAATTATAACACTAGAGTAAATTACATGGATGGCCCGGTTTCTGTGATATGGGCCAAATTTATTTGGTTTAGCTGTTACATATATGTTTGTGATGGATTTTACAGATATTTACAATTAAATAACTAGTGTCAGGAAATATGATAACATAAGTTGAAATAACATATTTTGCAGGCTGATTGTGTAGAGGCAAAAGAGGACAGGCAGACTGCACTACATCTTGTTAAGAAGCGAAAACAGCTTCATACTGCAGGCCTTAGCGTCTCTGAAAACCGCTATGTTGTTGGAGACAAAAACAAACCGTAATCGAAGAAGCTTTCACTAACACATCTTTCATTCATCTCATATGTTGTCATCATAGCTTCTTGCTTTTATCTTTTCTCATGTATAAATCAAACGTGCTGATTACGAATTAATGTCTCTTAGTTAAGCTATAAGTGAAAACGCTATGTATTTCATCAAACACTATTATAATGTCTTGTTAAGTTGGTTATCTTCTACCATCGGTATAGCTTTCATGATCTTTGGCGCAAAAATCAAAATCCGTCAAATATAACCAAAACAACTGTACTGTGTTTCTATATAGCAATTAGATCAACTTAATTGTAACATTCATCCTTTACTTTCATTACAAAAACCCAAAAAAGATATTGTGGTACTTGCTAAAGAAAATAAAACACTAGTGAAAGTCATAGATTTTTATTTAAAAACCCCTAAATCAGCACCAACCCTCTTAAAAAAACACCACATCACAAATAAAAACAAAACATTCACAAAGCTAAACCTAAAACAACAAAAAAACAACCCGAACCGCACCCATGCTATAAAAAAGAAGGAACACGAGAACCAGTAGCACTAGCAATATTAACCTTATCATCATGGCTACTAGCAGCAGCAGCAGCAGCGGCGGTATTAACCTGTTTAAACAAATAAGCTTCATAAATCTCCACAATAAGCCGAGGATCTTTCTCAACAAGCTCCAAATACTCTTCCCGCTTGCTTAACTTATCCATATTATCCAAAATTAGCGATAATGCAGCATCTAGCAAGTTACTCGCATTGTGTTGATGAGCAAACGAGTAGCTTATAAGTGAAGTTTCCCATGTGAGCTTTGAAATCAAGAATTTCTCACAATATGTTTTTAGATGCTTCACTTCGTATTTATCGGCCAAAATCAAAAGACTGCATGCCATGTCATCATCAAGACATGCTTCGGCTGTGTAGAGATAGTTGACAAACGCGCGTAAGGCATCGTACCATACATCACTTAGTTTGATTGTGCCACTTAGGCTTTCTTCCATTTCGGTTTCCAGCATGGCTCTGAACACGGGTGATCGGCTCGCCTGTTCATTTAAACACATAAATTAGGATTAATTTGTGTACAGGCCGAATTTGGTAATGTTATTTTTCTAAACGGTTGAATGAGTCAAATAAAAATATATAGCTAAAACAAAAACATGTTAAACTGGTCTACAAGTTTTCAAATGCATACAAACCTCTTGAACTAAAATATTACAGAATTTACAAAATTAATGTAATAGTATCGTTTTTGTAAACATTTTTAACTACTGATTATTTGTATGTTCTAAAAAATCAAAGAAAGTTATATGCAGGGCACTCAGGTCTACAAGTTTACAAATGCATACAAACTTTTGAACTCAAATATTCACGAATTTACAAAATTAGTATAATAATATAGTTTTGTAATCATTTTTATTTATTAATTATTTGCATGTTCTAAAAATCCAAAGTTATGTGCAGGGAAATCTGGCCCGGTTTCAAAAGAATTAACAATTCCGACTGTCAACGAACATTAATTGATCATTTTTATTTATAACATGTGTAATTGTTTTATTAATGGGATTACATCCACTTTCGGTAGGTTTTGACGTAAATGTGTGTTGTGATATAAACGGGATTAAGTAGGCAATATAAGATTTTGTAACACGCAATTATCTATAAAAACTGGACCAAACGAGTGTCAGCCTGTTTTAACCCAAACAGCTCAAAATACATCATTCATGGTGAAGTTATCATTTGGCAGATATATCAATGGATTTAAAAATGCAAGAAAACATAGAACTCAAGGTCAAACCCAGTGTAGTAAAAAGTGCTAGGCGCTAGTCAGGCATTGGGATACCAACTAGCAAGTGTTAGGGATTAATCGAATTGGAATTTTTATATGTAATTTTGCAAACTTGTAAACATATATATATTTGCACACACGCACATTTTTGTCATTTTTTCAAACTTAAATATGTACAACTGAACCCTTTTGACCATTTCAGACCCTTGTTTGATCATCTGTTGTTGCTTAAAACGAACAGGTCGATGCTTACAACTCGTGCTAACGATTTTTGGGTCCGGTCACATGAAATCGCATACCGATGAATCCCGATTTTTACAACACTCGTTACTAGAAATTGTTATTCACCCAACAAGCCCTAACCACTAACTAACCTACCTAATCCAATTTCAACCTCACTAATAACCCAAACACCATATTAACATGTTTCAAAGAAACAGGTACTTACAAGCACAGCCTTATTAGCCGGAACCGGAACCGAATTGGCCAGCGGTTCGCCGGAATCTACATCAACGGCCACCAGAACGACGTCAGTAAAGCAGGGGGTGGTAGATCGGTTATGGTCATGAGGACGTGGGGCCCAGAATCGGAGGAAGTTGACTTTAGCTTTGAGTTCTTCGATCTCACGCTTCAGTTCTTCTTCAGTCTCGCTGGCCTCCTCGTAACACTCTCTGCACGTTCCGGCGTCTTTGGCGTCGTAGTTTTCCTTGCAAGACACGCATTTCATTGTCACCGATGATGTCTGAGAGGTAGTTGGAGTTTTCGCCGGAGATTAAAGGCGAGTGACGGCTGCTGCTGCTGCTGGTGACGTGTTATTTGCTTTCGGATCTGTCGACGATTCTTTACCAGCTTTACCCCTCTATTATTTCGTTCTTGTTTTTTCCTTATAAATTGTGTTTTTTTTAACCGTAAACAAACGGAGAATTGCTTATGTACTCCGTACAAGGTGATCCAATGGCATAACGTCACTGCCAGCTGACCCAAGCCAACCGTACGAAGTCCTTAAATGCCTCCAAATATCTTTAGTTCCGACAGAATAGTTATGAAGCCCGACAGAACATATCTATGGCTGATCGTTTAAGTTTATACGCGTCTACATGTGGTTGGTTAAAAAACAGAAGGGTATCAGATAGATCCGTCGGATGCCAATTCTAATATGTTAAATACAACAATTTAAAATTTGCCACTTGGCACTCTGCCTATCAATGGGTTATGGGCAAAACCATTTTATTAAATGGGTTATAATTTCCTTTCTAATCTTTCATTTCATTTATATCTATCCATGGGTCATGTGTCAAAATAATTTTGGCAAAAGGGTTATAATTTCCTTTATAATTTTCCAATTCCTCATCTTATTTATCCTTCATATCCATGGGTAATGGGTCAAAATAATTTTGACAAATGGGTTATAATTTTCTTTCTAATTTTCTAATCTCTCACCTCATTCATTATAGTTATTCATGAGTAATGAGTCAAAACAATTTTAACAAATGACAAATGGGTTATAATTTTCTTTTTAATGTTCTAATCTCTCACCTCATTTATTATAGTTATCTATGAGTAATGAGTCAAAACAATTTTAACAAATATTGTATATTTTTGTAAACCCTTATAATGGTTCATCTCATTCTAATTTCTAAATTTAAGATTATAGACATCTTACTATTTGTAGTATATATTTTATTTTCTTCTTACTTTTAATTTTGTTCATTTCTTTAAAAAAAACGTATTTTATTTATTTTTATTGTTTAACAAATCCCGTGTAATACACGGGTTCAAAAGTTAGTGATATTAATAAAAAAGACCATTTTGGTCATCATCCCTAAAATTAATTTGAATATGAGTCATACAGCATGAGGACTTTAAATTTATGAATTTGTCAAATATTTGAAAGTGTTGTACAATCTATAAATTCTGCTTTTTCTTCATTTGAATATGAAAGCGTTTGCACTTTATCTTCCTCATGCTCATCTATTTTAATTTCCTATGCATTTATTAATTTATTACTATGCATTCAGCATTCTATTTTCTTGTAAAGTTTTAAAACTTTTCTTTATTCCTTGTTGTATAAGCCATAAATAAGTTTTGTTTGTTTCTCTCTTATTTTTATTTATTTAGTTTTTTTTTGTTCTCTTAAATTATTTTTAGCAACAATTGGATCTATAACTAACCCAAGACTAGCAAGAAGCTACACATTACAAAAAAGGACACCAAAACATCATGAAATTCAAATTAGACCATTTACTTTATCTATAGAAAACAACTTTTCACGTCAGATGATTCATAGGATCCCAAAACCTTTATGTCATCCAAAATTTTGTATGGACAAATGGATTTACCATTAGAAACCCATTCATTTCGTGATCGCCAAATGCACAAATAGTAATGAGATGAAGAGCATACATCACCTTGCTTTTCGTTGATGATCCTTGAAAAAACGCGGCATGTGCAAGGGAACCATATATGCATGAAGCAGCGGCTAAAAGAACCTTGCACTAAGAGTACAGTTGGGTCCAAACTTGATTTGCAACGTTGCATTGAATAAGCAAATGCTTGGCGGATTCATCAAAGAGACCACACACATCGGACATGAAAGGAGTTGATGGAGATACCCCGTTTAGCAAAAGAATCTCTAATAGTAATTTAGTTGAATGATGCATGCCAACAAAAGAAGTTAACCTTAATTAGAGCGATGTTGTTCCAAGTGAAAATCTCAATCGGAACAGGAGAATCAAAAGTCTCGATAACTTGGCATATCCGAGATGTTTCGAGGCGGATGTGTCTAGTATGATTAAGTCAATTAACATATTTCGCAACTCGTGTTCAATGAATCATATATTTTTCCAAATACTAGTGATACTAGACTACAAGGGAAGGAAAGTAGACCTACGTGTGCCGTGATGAATAGCCAAGACAGATTTAAACCAAAGTGTATTTGACTCTATTTTCGCTTTCCATCTCCATTTCGAAAGAAGAGCAAGGTTTGATGCTCGAAGTGAGCCAATACCCAAGACGTCAAATTTTTTTTTTTTTGAGGCTATAATCAAACTCAATATGCCCTATGAAATTTCTTGTGGTCTTCACTATCAATCCAAACGAAACGCGTTATAATTATCTCCGATAACATGGATTGGTGTCTTGTAAAGTTGAAAAAGTATAATGGTAGACTACTTAAAACGGACTTGATAAGTGTTGTAACACAACCACCAAATGAGGGGACTTTTGCTTTCCAAGAAGATAGTTTAGTTTTGAACATTTAATAACCGGCTTCCCCTGCTCAATAGCCTAAGAGCATTCTCATCCTATCCCTCAAAATTACGTGAGGGATGTTTGCAAATTATAGGATGGGGGTTTGAGTGTTTGTAAGTGTAAATTATAGGAGAGAGAGAAAAAAAGATAATGATTTTTTGTAAATTTGGAGAAACAAAGTTTGCCCATATTGATTTTTAATATTTGTTGAATTGGTTGTGTGTAGAGGAGAGGGAAAACTGCAATGATAAAAGTATAAAAAAAATATTAAAAATTGAATAGGAGTTAGAAATGTAGTGTTTTTAATATAATTATAGAGATAGGGATGAGAGATAGATTGAGAATGCTCTATGTAACATTTGTTAGATTTCGGATTCTAAAACCCGACCCGTATAAAATTTTATTTTTCGTTCTATTTTATTAGACCAAATTAATAAATTTATTGATCATTTATTTCTCGACACCGACTTAGTTTCGGTTATTATTCTAAGTATCAAAAGTTATACAAAAATAACCCCTAGACTAAACCTTAATCCAACTTTGCATCCACAACCAAAGCTTAAGGACCAAGTTGCAAAATTATTCAAAATCTGATTTTCTTTCCTCTCATCCCGTCACCGACACTAACCCCACCTTGCTTGAGCCGAATTAACGAGTGTAATTGCAAAATTGATCGTACAAAATCCTTTCTTGATCACAAAGGATTCCACCGACAGTTCTATTGAAGGAAACGATCTTAATTTGACAGCGAATTCGTGTTAAGCAAGCCGCGGTTAACCTAGGATTAAAACGCTATATAAACACAGTCATAATGCAATTAAATTACACCACACAATCCCTACAACATCACGAACCTAAACCCCAATCTAATTACATTTTTCGAAGCCGTCAATGTAACACCCCGACCAAAGGCGGATTATACATCGGGGCGCCACATATTGTTTCATTACTCATGACACTATTGGGTGTCAATATTTAATAAATATATTCATTCGCGCACGCGCAAAGTAAACAAGATAACGTAAATCATCATAAATCAATATACTATAAATCATAATATTCGAACAGCAAAGACTTGTCTTGATACATTTTAATCTAGGTCCAAAATAAAGAAAACTTCCTACGTGTCCACAAGCTCCAAAACAGCTACTGCAAACCTGAACATGTGTTAAAATAAACATCAAACACTTGCGTGTTGGTGAGAAATCAAGTTTAATAGATAATAATAGATAACAATAAATCTGCGCGCAACACGTGTATGTCTGGTGTTTAACAAGGGTGCAATCAGATTGTGATCAAGCCTAAATAGATCATAGCTCATAGTTCATAGTTCAATCCGTGCTCCCAAATGAGCACAAAAACGAGAAAACATCTGTGCAAGTGTAAACAAAGAAAACCGTAAACGATAGGTCTCCCGTGTTCATCTAATGGATCCATGAAAACTTCGGAATAGGCCGAACAAAGCGGTTAATGATACACACATACAAATAAACAGCCAAGTAAACGTCCTCAACACATGGGATACTGCGCGACTAAAGTTCATAAACAAGTTTAAGACTCTAAGTTTGTATGAACACATGAACATCCCAAAACATTAAAAATAAAAAGGGATTAGGTACGAGATTACTCACTTGATAAGCGATGCGGTGTAAGATAAAGCAAGAACCAACTTTAAACAAGCACAAGTTAACCTATAAATAAGATTATTGTTTTAACGATTTGTTTTAAGTCTTGATTATAAGTTAGCATAATTAATAAGTAAATTATTATATATAATATATATTACCGGAAAAGCAGGGCAGAACAGGGAGGAAGACGGAGGCAGAGAGGAAGACGGCAGAGAGAGCAAGGAGCAAGAGAGAACGGGAGAGATTAAGTGTTTTGTGTGTGTAGTGTTAGGAAAATATTATTATTATTTATAGAGAAACCCTAGGGAACACAATCCCTAGAAAAGGGGGAAAAGATCTCAAAAAGCAAAAGATTCCAAAAGCAAAAGATATCAAAAGATATGGCAGCTGCAGGGGACAAGAGAAAAGCTGACAGGGAACAGTAACAGGCATGGGCGGGTCAGATAAAGGTACTGGTCAAGCATGGAAAAAGCAGATCTCAAAAGATAATGTCAGTCACTTTTTCTGCCAACCAATGGGGTTGGTGCGCATGCTGCGCCAAAAGTGGCTTTTCAGACATAAGATAGGTCAGGTCAACAACTCAGAAGATAAGACATCACAAAAGCAAACGGCTAGATTAAACAGAAGAAAACTCAAAGGGTTTAGCGCGAGAAGGCTAAGGCGCGCCGCGGGAAGAATCACATTTCTTAGCGCGCCGCGGGAGGAATTACAATTCCTAGCGCGCCGCGGGAAGAACTAAAATTCTTCGCGCGTCGAGGGATGAACTACGATTCTTAGCGCGCTGCGAGAAGAACTACAAATCCTTAGCGCGTCGCGGGAAGAACTACCGTTCTTCGCGCGCTGCGAGAAGAATTACAATTCTTAGCGCGCTGCGAGAAGAGTTCGTCTCGCGTATCGCTGGAACAGATGGTCTTCACGCAGGCTTCCTTGAAAGGAGTCTGGCGCGTGGAGCTGCGCAGACAACCTTAGGCGGGAAGGAACAAAGGACAAGCAAAGAGAGGGAAACAAGGCTTAAGGGCGGGACGGCGACAAGAGGGAAAAGAAGGCGGAAAGAGAGAAGAAGAGGGATGGGACGGCGGAAAGAAAGAGAGGGAAAGAGGCGGGAAGGAAAAATATATATTATTATTAAAAGTAAAATATAAGTATAAATAAATATTAAATCATAAAAGAAAGAGATCGGGTCAGAGAAACGGGTACCTGGGTCGGGTCGGATTCGGGCAGATGTTACAGTCTCCCCTACTTTAAGAAATTTCGTCCCGAAATTTATCTCGAAGTAGGTTGCGCAGAGAACAGGTGCGGGTACTTGATCTTCATTTGATCTTCCCTTTCCCATGTAAACTCGGCTCCGCGCTTGGACTCCCAGCGAACTTTCACGATAGGGATGCGACTGCGCTTGGTTTGCTTAACCTCGCGATCCGTAATCTCAACAGGCTTCTCAACGAAATGCATAGATTCATCAACTTGAACTTCATCAAGTGGAATGTGAAGGTTCTCGTCAGCTAAACACTTCTTGAGATTGGATACATGGAACGTTGGATGCACATTACTGAGCGCGGGCGGCAGGTCAAGTCTGTAGGCAACTTTTCCTACACGCGCGAGAATCTTAAATGGTCCAACATATCGAGGAGCAAGCTTACCTTTCTTCCCAAAGCGGACAACACCCTTCCAGGGCGACACTTTGAGGAGAACAAGATCACCAACTTGAAATTCGAGAGGCTTCCGCCTACGATCTGCGTAACTCTTCTGTCGGCTTCTGGCAGTCAGCAGATGATCACGGATCTTGGCGATTTTATCGGTTGTCTCTTGAACAAGTTCGGGTCCTGTGATTTGAGCTTCTCCCACTTCGCTCCAACAAATCGGGGAGCGGCACTTACGACCGTAAAGTGCTTCAAATGGGGCCATACCGATACTGGAATGATAGCTGTTATTATAAGAGAACTCAATCAAAGGCAGGTGCGAATCCCAATTACCTCCAAAATCAAGAACACAAGATCGGAGCATATCCTCAAGAGTTTGAATAGTTCGCTCAGACTGTCCGTCAGTCTGAGGATGATATGCCGTACTCATGTCCAAGCGAGTTCCTAGCGCAGATTGGAGAGATTTCCAAAAGTGGGATATAAAACGGCCATCGCGATCGGATATGATACTCAAAGGAGTACCATGGCGGCAGACAATTTCCTTGACATAAAGCTGCGCGAGATGCCCAACACGGTAGTTTTCACGAATGGACAGAAAGTGAGCAGACTTAGTCAAACGATCCACTATTACCCAAATGCTATCATGTTTGCTTGCTGTCAAAGGTAACTTGGTAATGAAGTCCATCGCTATACATTCCCATTTCCACGTAGGAATTTCTGGTTGTTCGAGCAAACCAGATGGGCGTTGGTGTTCAGCTTTTACCTTAGAACAAGTCAGGCATTTAGCTACGAACACAGCAATATCCTTTTTCATACCGGGCCACCAATAAGTAATGCGCAAATCCTTGTACATCTTATCAGCGCCGGGATGAATAGAATACCGAGATTTATGCGCTTCACACAGGATATCAGCGCGAAGATTCTCATCAAAGGGAATCCAGATGCGATTGAGATAGCAGAGAATTCCACTCATATTAGGGACAAAATGTGCTTCCGCGCCACACGCTAACTCGGCGCGAAGGTTACCATTACTGATGGATGCGCGCTGCGCGTCACGAATGCGCGATTCAAGGTTGCTTTGGATCGGCGCGAAGTGAAGCTGCGTGCGCGGCAAGATACAGTTAAGCTGGCTGGGTTTTCGGCTGAGCGCATCGGCTACCACATTAGCCTTACCAGGATGATACCGGATCTCACAATCGTAATCGCTGATGAGTTCGTTCCATCGGCGTTGCCTCATGTTAAGTTCCTTTTGATCAAAGATATGCTGAAGGCTTTTATGGTCAGTGTAGAGGATACACTTAGTACCATAAAGGTAGTGTCTCCAGATCTTCAAGGCAAAAACAACTGCACCAAGCTCGAGGTCGTGAGTTGTATAATTCTTTTCATGAACCTTGAGTTGCCTCGATGCGTAAGCGATAACCTTGCCTCGTTGCATAAGAACACAACCGAGACCTTGGTTAGAGGCATCGCAGTACACGACAAAATCATCATTACCCTCAGGTAGCGCAAGAACAGGAGCTTCACACAACAATCGCTTGAGCGTTAGAAAGGCTTCTTCTTGCTTCGAGCCCCAAATATACGGTTTACCTTTGTGCGTTAAAGCTGTTAAAGGCAAAGCGATCTTCGAGAAGTTCGAAATGAAGCGCCGGTAATAACCAGCTAAGCCCAGAAAGGAACGGATCTCATAAGGAGTGGTCGGCGTAATCCAGTTCTTGATTGCTTCAATTTTGGATGGGTCGACATGAATACCCATCTTGTTTACAACATGACCAAGAAACTGTACTTCATCAGACCAGAATTCACACTTGGAGAGCTTGGCAAAGAGCTGCTCGGTTCTAAGCTTTTGCAATACCAATCGGAGATGTTGCTCATGCTCGGCCTTGGTCTTAGAATAAATCAGAACGTCATCGATAAACACAATCACGAATTTATCCAAGAAAGGCCTACACACCCGATTCATTAGATCCATGAAAACGGCGGGTGCGTTGGTTAAACCGAAGGACATGACCAAGAATTCAAAATGGCCATAACGAGTTCGAAAAGCAGTCTTCGGAACATCTTCATCGCGGATGCGCAACTGGTGATAGCCAGAACGGAGATCAATCTTCGAGAAACAAGAGGCACCTTGGAGTTGATCAAAGAGGTCGTCAATACGCGGTAAGGGATACCGGTTTTTAATGGTGAGTTTGTTCAACTCGCGGTAATCAATACACATGCGAAACGATCCATCTTTCTTTTTAACGAACAACACCGGAGCACCCCAGGGCGAAGAGCTAGGGCGAATAAATCCTTTAGCAGTCAACTCTTGAAGTTGGCTTGCCAATTCTTGCATCTCAGCGGGCGCAAGACGGTAAGGAGATTTGGCTACGGGGGAAGCACCAGGGACAAGATCAATACGGAACTCGACTTCACGAGCGGGAGGGATACCAGGAAGATCATCAGGAAAAACTTCAGGGAAATCACGCACAACAGGGATATCGCGAAGCTTCTTTTCTTCAGCAGGTTTAACCACATGGGCTAAGAATGCAATACATCTCTTCCGCATGAGTCTTCGGGCTTCGGCGCAAGACATAAGTTTAAGACCACTGGAGGGTTTTTCGCCGTAGATATGAAGATCACCATTTTCTCGAGGTATGCGAATCATCTTCTTGGCGCAAATAACTTCGGCGCGATTATTCGAGAGCCAGTCCATACCAATGATAACATCAAAGCTTCCAAGAGGCATGGGGATGAGGTCGATCAGAAAATCGTTTTCGTTAAGGTTAAGCGTGCAATCTTTAATCACGGAGTTAATTAAAACAGTTTCGCCATTAGCCAATTCAACTGAAAAATTCTCTTTTAAATCGTTGTGCGGTCGCGGAAGCTTCTGCTCAAACGCGCGAGAAATAAAGCTTCGATCGGCGCCAGTATCAAAAAGTACAGAAGCATAAAATCCGTTAAGCAAAAATGTACCATTAACCACGTCATTATTCGCTTGCGCTTGGTGCGCGGTTATGTTAAAAGCTCGTCCACGCGTCACTTGGTTCGAAATCTGGTTCACCGGATTCGCTTGCGTAATCTGAACTTGTAGCCTTGGGCACGCGTTCCGGAAATGACTGGGATCACCGCAGTTATAGCACGATCTGGGTCGTGGGTTTGGGTATGTTGGTTGAGGGTTCTGCGGGTAGACTGGTGGTGTTGGCGCAATTGGATTGGCGGGAGGGACTCTACAGTATTCGGCAGAGTGACCAACGCGGCCACATCGGTTACATTGTCGACACGGGGTTTGGGTTGGGTGGTGAAGTCTACAGGTTAGGCAAAAGGGTTGATTTCCTGTGTAAGGTTTCTTAAGTGGCGGGGCAGGGAGTGCGGGATTGGTTAAGGCATAGTTATGGACTACAGGAGGTGTTGGGTAGGCTGTCAGTGGGTTAGGCGTGTAAACTGGGGGTTGGTAGATGGGTTGCTGGACAATGGGCGGGTTGGTAAGCGCGTAGACTTGTCTGCGCCTACGTTTCGGGTTGTTATGGTGTGAGGGTTCTGGTTTGGTTTCTGCGGGTTCAGAGACAGTTTTGGTGAGTTTGGTCTTTTCAGATCCCCCAGGAACAGGGTTCCTGCTCTGACATGGTTGTCGCTGAGCACAACGGCCAACTCGATGGCGTCAGAGAGGGTTACTGGGTTTCTGGCCCATACAGAATCTTGAATTTCCATGGGGAGACCCCCAAGGAATTTCTCTATGGCTCGGCGGGAAGGGGTAACAAGGTGAGGGACAAGCAAACTTAGTTCATGGAAGCGCGTCGCGTACTCGCGCGCTTCGCCACTGTACTGCTTAAGATTCCAAAATTCTTCTTCCAGGCGCTTAACTTCGTTGGGAGGGCAGAATTCTCGCGTCAGAATTTCCTTGAATTCCTCCCATGTCATGCTAGAAGCAGTTTCTGCGCCACGCGCATGAGCTACTCCATTCCACCATATAAGCGCTCTAGATTCCAAGACACTGGAAGCATATAGGGTTCGTCTGTCTGAGGGGCATTGGGTGTGGAGGAAAGTGTTTTCTATTTTCTCAAGCCATTGGAGCATCACGGTGGCTCCTTCAAGCCCTGTGAATTTTGGAGGGTTACCCGCATTAAAGGACTTAATGTTGTAACCAGAGGTGTTAGCATTGTTTTGGTTTAAGGCTTGGGCTATTGCGGCAGCCATTTCCTGGGAACGTTGCAGCGAACGTCTGCGCGTGGCTTCTTTCTTCCTAAGATGGCGAGCTGATAGCGGAGGCATTCTATAAAAGTTTTAATTTTAGTTAATATCTTGGTTTTATCGCAAAGTATAACCTTATAAAGCTTGGTTTCGCGGAGTTAGATACTATCAAAAGTTAAAGTAAAATAAATGACCCTAAATGCAGACTTAATAAAGGTAACAAATTCGAATCAAGAATCGACAATTCATGTATCACCATGACTTTCCGAATTCCCAATTTAAAATATACGAACAAACGAGTATTGGAGATTGACGATTCATGTATCACCATGACTTTTCAATCCTCAATATAAAATATACAAGAAAATGAGTATTGGAGGTTGACAATTCATGTATCACCATGACTTTTCAAGTCTCCAACCTCAGAACATAATCGTAAATAGAAATTGAAAATCGACTATTCATGTATCACCATGACTTTTCAGATTTCCAAATCCAACAAACGAATATGTAAGTAAAACCAATAAAAATCGAAATTCAACAAAAATCGAAATATCGGGAAATAAAACATAAAATCATATACTGCGCAAGCGCGAGCATATTCATAAATAACGAGTAATTAACAATAAGCGCGCAAACATGAGATTTCTCTCATGCGCGAGAAGGGACTCTTAGGTATTCTAGGCCGTTACGTCTAACCACCTATCCTAAAGTCAACGAGCTCTGATACCAATCTGTAACACCCCGACCAAAGGCGGATTATACATCGGGGCGCCACATATTGTTTCATTACTCGTGACACTATTGGGTGTCAATATTTAATAAATATATTCATTCGCGCACGCGCAAAGTAAACAAGATAACGTAAATCATCATAAATCAATATACTATAAATCATAATATTCGAACAGCAAAGACTTGTCTTGATACATTTTAATCTAGGTCCAAAATAAAGAAAACTTCCTACGTGTCCACAAGCTCCAAAACAGCTACTGCAAACCTGAACATGTGTTAAAATAAACGTCAAACACTTGCGTGTTGGTGAGAAATCAAGTTTAATAGATAATAATAGATAACAATAAATCTGCGCGCAACACGTGTATGTCTGGTGTTTAACAAGGGTGCAATCAGATTGTGATCAAGCCTAAATAGATCATAGCTCATAGTTCATAGTTCAATCCGTGCTCCCAAATGAGCACAAAAACGAGAAAACATTTGTGCAAGTGTAAACAAAGAAAACCGTAAACGATAGGTCTCCCGTGTTCATCTAATGGATCCATGAAAACTTCGGAATAGGCCGAACAAAGCGGTTAATGATACACACATACAAATAAACAGCCAAGTAAACGTCCTCAACACATGGGATACTGCGCGACTAAAGTTCATAAACAAGTTTAAGACTCTAAGTTTGTATGAACACATGAACATCCCAAAACATTAAAAATAAAAAGGGATTAGGTACGAGATTACTCACTTGATAAGCGATGCGGTGTAAGATAAAGCAAGAACCAACTTTAAACAAGCACAAGTTAACCTATAAATAAGATTATTGTTTTAACGATTTGTTTTAAGTCTTGATTATAAGTTAGCATAATTAATAAGTAAATTATTATATATAATATATATTACCGGAAAAGCAGGGCAGAACAGGGAGGAAGACGGAGGCAGAGAGGAAGACGGCAGAGAGAGCAAGGAGCAAGAGAGAACGGGAGAGATTAAGTGTTTTGTGTGTGTAGTGTTAGGAAAATATTATTATTATTTATAGAGAAACCCTAGGGAACACAATCCCTAGAAAAGGGGGAAAAGATCTCAAAAAGCAAAAGATTCCAAAAGCAAAAGATATCAAAAGATATGGCAGCTGCAGGGGACAAGAGAAAAGCTGACAGGGAACAGTAACAGGCATGGGCGGGTCAGATAAAGGTACTGGTCAAGCATGGAAAAAGCAGATCTCAAAAGATAATGTCAGTCACTTTTTCTGCCAACCAATGGGGTTGGTGCGCATGCTGCGCCAAAAGTGGCTTTTCAGACATAAGATAGGTCAGGTCAACAACTCAGAAGATAAGACATCACAAAAGCAAACGGCTAGATTAAACAGAAGAAAACTCAAAGGGTTTAGCGCGAGAAGGCTAAGGCGCGCCGCGGGAAGAATCACATTTCTTAGCGCGCCGCGGGAGGAATTACAATTCCTAGCGCGCCGCGGGAAGAACTAAAATTCTTCGCGCGTCGAGGGATGAACTACGATTCTTAGCGCGCTGCGAGAAGAACTACAAATCCTTAGCGCGTCGCGGGAAGAACTACCGTTCTTCGCGCGCTGCGAGAAGAATTACAATTCTTAGCGCGCTGCGAGAAGAGTTCGTCTCGCGTATCGCTGGAACAGATGGTCTTCACGCAGGCTTCCTTGAAAGGAGTCTGGCGCGTGGAGCTGCGCAGACAACCTTAGGCAGGAAGGAACAAAGGACAAGCAAAGAGAGGGAAACAAGGCTTAAGGGCGGGACGGCGACAAGAGGGAAAAGAAGGCGGAAAGAGAGAAGAAGAGGGATGGGACGGCGGAAAGAAAGAGAGGGAAAGAGGCGGGAAGGAAAAATATATATTATTATTAAAAGTAAAATATAAGTATAAATAAATATTAAATCATAAAAGAAAGAGATCGGGTCAGAGAAACGGGTACCTGGGTCGGGTCGGATTCGGGCAGATGTTACAGTCAATACCATTAACAATCTGAAGTTCAGCCGAGACCCACCTGCTGCTCGTTAACCCTCAATCCGCGACCACCATAGGTAATTGAAACATGCTTATGAATCGTTTATGTATGCTAATCAATAACCCTAAACTAATTTGAACGAACAACAACCAAATCATCGGATTTAAATTCTAGGGTTTTAAAGTGGATTTGGGGTTAAACTCGAAATTGGTTATATATTAATCTGCAGGTTATTTCTCACAAACTAACGCACCAGCTCGATGGCTGGTGTGTGTGTATGATAAGTCTGGAACCGTTCCAGGCGCGGGTTCGAACCCAATGAACCCGGTTTTGTTTGTTTATTTTATTTTATTAAAATTCCTTGTTTTTCTTTTGTTTCACAATAATGAAAATAATAAAGAAACATTATTTTAGCTAAACCGAAACTAGAAAGTGTTATTTTGGCCATGGCTTTGCGTCCTAAGTATGTATACACATAAACATACATATATATACATATAATACTATAAAACAAATATTATTTTATTTATTTATTTATTCATTCATTTATAGTACTAAACCGATCTAGTTCAAAGGTCCGAATAAACTCTCCCATGTTTATATATATATGAATTTGTTTTTAAATTAATGTTTCATTTAAACATATATATAATGTTATTAATACTTAATATCGGGTAGTTATTAATAAAATTCAATTACTTGAAAATATAAATATGGATAAAATACATATCGCTTACCAAATAATAGTATTAACACAAAAATAATAATAATAATAAAAATAATAGTATTAGCACAAATAATAATAATAATCTTAATTATAATAACAATAAATAATGCATCTAAACCCTAAACGACTCCCAAATATTTCAAACCGATTAAAATACAATAATGACGTTGAAACTAATAACATCTCATGAAATCTCAAATTGTTATTAATTCTTTTCCTCATTTAATACTATCGTTAAACAATTAGGGCATCCTTGTTGACGTATCTCGAAGGCTTGAACGTGTTCATCCCTCACTTTTTATTATTATCTCATCCTCATTAATCCACCTATAAGGTAAGTAATTCACATCCCCCTTTTTTACCGTTTTATATTTTGTGGGCATTATGCGTTCACAAACTCAATTATTTTATTTTACACTACAATTTTATTATTTGCGTTTATATGATATTGCTCAATTGGTTATACGTTGATGTGATTATGTGTTTACTTTTAAGTTATGGTGGTTAATATCTCATCCTCATCCTCATTAGTATGATCATACGCCGTCGGAGTAGCTCGTTATCTATGTGATTCGAGTGAAAAGACAATTTTTATATTTATTATTATGCTAGTTGTAGTAGTTCGTATTTATCGCAAGGAATTGTCATTTTCAATATTATATGTATTTAAAAATCGTGATTACTTGCTCAACTTTATGTTGACAAATTATGTATTTTCACGCATGGCGCATGTAGCTATATTGGATGAAGCAAGAGATTAAAAAGTAGATTGGACTTTAGGTTGCATGAGTAATAAAGACGGATTTTGTTCTTATTTATTTAAGTTGTAATGTTTATATAAATTCGAGACAATGTTTGTGTTTTTGCGTATTTGAATTATATGAAATAAATAATTTAGATATTGACACGTGCATTTACTTTAGTGTCTTTTAAGCTATGATACAATTATGTCGCGCCCCGACATATTCCGCCTTAGGTTGGGGTGTGACACTCTAACACCTTATACTCTCAAAGTTTAATTAAAAGCCTAACAATATTAAAAGCCTAAACTAATTAAAAGCCCACACCTGCATTAAGCAAAAGGCCAAACTAATTCAAAAATTCAATGCCACACCATGTGTTCTTTGTTATTTTGAAGATATGACAATCAAAGCAATACAGCAGCGACCTCCACTATTAGAAGATCATCGACGCACACACACACCTTCTTCTGTCCATCAACGTCAACCGTTGCAACCGTCCAGCAGACCAGTTGCTGCACCAGCCTCCAACACTCCAAAGTCCGCACACACCCTTCTCCACTTCTACTTGTTACAATTTAGGTGTTCTTCCATTTCTATTCAAAAATTGTAATTGTTTATTTGCTTATATAAATTGTTTATCTGAAATTATTTGTAGACAATTGAATGATTGATTATGGTTTACATTGGCTGTTTGGATATTAGTTTATGTGGAGTTGTGGAAATTGAAATTGATTAGGGATTTACGATTTATGTGTAAATTGAAATTGATTAGAGATTCAAGGTTATGTGAAAAATTGAATTGATTATGGATTTATGGTTTAAATTTTGTTTCTTTTAAAATTAGAGAACTTGAAAGATAAAAATACAAAGTCTTATTAGCAATCTTTTTAAACGAAATTTCCAAGAAAATGATGACGGTCCAACTCCAAGTTCAAATATTGATGATGATATGCAAGAAAATGAAGATATCTGGTCCAAGTTCAAATATTGATAGTGATAGTGAATATCAAAGCTAGTGTGACATTTGTCAATTTCGGGTTATTTTATACTTGTATTCTTAATGTAAACCCGACCCGTTTTGTATCCCGAACCTTTCGATATTATCAAAATGATGAATTGTATGTTAAATATTTGTTTTATAGTTGTTGGATAAAAAAAACACCATTTTCGGTTCTTAAAATTCCCCGAAAACGCTCAAAACGAACTCCAGGGACTAAAACTACCAAAATGGAGACTTGAAGGACCCATTTGTAGTTTGTGCTTTCTTGGGTCTATAACCAACCCATTTTCATGAAACACCCTTTATGAAAGACCCATTCAACTTACCCTATATATACACACCCATCTTCTTCATTTGTGCTTGCTCATTTCTTCATTTCTCTCTCAAATTCTTGAATTCTAAGGTTGTTCTTCATAAGCTAATCTTTCATTTTAATTAACTTCTCAATACTTAAAGCTTGATGTTACAACATATATATAATATACACTCCTTGTTTACCTTCGGTCTTTCATTTCTCCGGTCTCGGCCGGTTGAAATGTCGGGCTAGTAAGGCAAGGTTACATGGAGGACTTTGTAGTCCTTGTTTATATATTTAACAAATCTAACCATATAACTTGTTATACTTGTTTAACTTCTACATATTTTAGTTTATTGTTCATATTTGTCAAGTTCCATGGTATTGGGTATGTGGTCACTAGCGTCGGTTTCATCCCGAGTTAAGAACCGAACCAAAAACCGAACTTTTGTTTAAAAGCATTATTGTTAACTTTTTGAATGTAAAACTTGAGTATTATTATTTATAAGTTATTTTACAAGTTCTATGGTAATTGGGTATGTGGTAACCATCCTCGGTCTTATTCCGAGTCAAGGACCGAACCAAAAACCGAACTTTTGTTTAAAAGCTTTATTGTTAACTTTTTGAATGTAAAACTTGAGTATTATTATTTATAAGTTATTTTACAAGTTCCATGGTAATTGGGTATGTGGTAACCATCCTCGGTCTTATTCCGAGTCAAGGACCGAACCAAAAACCGAACTAAACCGAGTTCACTCGCTTAAGACACACAAGTGTGTTTTTAACCACCAAAACTCATATTTTTCTTCAAGATTATATTCTAAATCAATTTTAGTTAATTTCTAAACATACTTGGCATGTCGGTAACCAACTTGATCTTATAACAAGTTTGAACCGATAAGGTCGTATACTCGCTTAACGAACGTTAAGGTTCTTCACAATAGAACTACATACTTGGTTAAGTCTATTTTGATTTTATTGAGTTATCTCATAACATTTATTATTTTGGGAAGTTAACTGTGAGCTTGGTCAATTATCAAGTCTCGAACCGACAAACCCGAACACTCGTTTAAACCTCGTTTTGGTATTCTTATAACCAAGGATTTTGCAATATCGCATTTTAACCCACATTATTACTTAACATAGGTTGAGTAAAAAAAAAGAAAAAAAACTAATGAATAGAATATCGAGACCCGGTTTCGAGTAAACTTATTTTACAAAACTCGTTTATTTAATTTCTCAAATATTTACATTTTAAATCCTAAACTTTATTTATTTACTTTATTTGTCATGTATTGTATTTTAAACCCTTCCAAGACTACCTACTAACACAAGACCCGTTTAATATAGGTCTTGCTCGTTAAACCGATCTCTCCGATTATTCACTACACTATCTTTCAAGTTACTTGTTAATGTGAGTACTTTTTCATCCCCCGTTTTCCATCTTTCGTTTTGGGGTGGCATTGCATACTTATTCAAATTCAAATGATTTATACTTGAGTCTTAAACCACAACACGTATTGTATATGTTTACTTAAATAAATGCTCGATTTGGTGTTATATGTTTTACATAATTATGTGCAAATTCTTGAATGCTAAGGCGGGTAGCCTCTTGAATGCTAAGGCGGGTAGCCTCATCAAAGTATGAACATACGTTAATTCCGAGTATATATGGTATCCCCATATAGAAAGGTGTCGTCAATGTATTCTTATTGACGATTTCATTATTGTCGTCAATGTATTCTTATTGACGGTTTTATTATCTAAATTGTTGCTATTATTTATTGTTTTCATATACTAGTTGTGGATTTCATACTATATACTTATTGTCCAAAACTATGAAAATTGCTCACCAACCTTCGTATTGACAAACTCTATTTTATGCAATGTTACAGGTTTGATGTTAGTTTGATTGGATTACTTGAAGAAACTTATTATCTTGACTTTAGGATATTAGAAAATAAAAGAACAAGTTATTTGTTTATCTATCTATTTGGCATTTTGTATGAACAACTGTTGTGTTATTTATGATGATATGGATTTAAATGAGTTGTTTAAATATTGTAACTTTATAGTGTCATTGTGCAATGAGCAATCATGTCGCGCCTCGACGTTTCCGCCTTCATTGGTCGGGGTGTGACAGCTAGCGTTGGCTTATCGAATATTGAAGCTATATTTGGTTTTACCGGTTGCAACCGTAACCGTTGAAAGATGATTTTTCTAAAATGAAGTTTATCAAGATGGATTTGCGCAATTGAATGGGTGAGGAGTATTTGAGCAAGCCTTTAGTTTGTGCGGTCGAAATAAAAACTTTTGATTAAGTAAAAAAAGACGATGTAATAACTCAATTTCAAGCTTTCAAAACCGAAGAGGGTAAATCTATTAGGTATGTGCTTAAAATTATTTATTATCGTGTTTCTATTTTTATTTTGTTTACATTTTATGAAGTACGGTAAAAAAATAAAATTGGAACGTTCCCTCTGAAAATTTAGTTTAGATCCGGCTTCCGGTACTTCATGTGGTTTATATTTCTCCAATCCGGAAGATAAAGAGAAGAGAGTGAAAATATATCAAGGACCATATATATGTAATTTAGCTTGATCCGTGTCCATAGTAGGTTTTCTTTTCTTTCTTTCCCTCACAAGCGATCCTATAACTTTGAATGGGAGTAAGTTGGGTTTTTATTTGTACTTGATACAAGTTTTGAAACTCAAGATACCAACAATATGATGCATAAATGGAAAAACTTATAATTTCCTTCACTATGTTACACTTAAGCCTTAAACTTACAATACGACCGACACTTTCCAAATGTTTTCATAGTCTTTTTTCTAGATAACCACAAGCTGAAACGTATCTTACTCATAAGATACTCTTCTTTTTATATAACTTTTAAAATATGATACGTTAGAAAATTCTGGATATATCATTACAATATGCTTATTTTATCCACAATTTTTGATATAAGTTTTATTTAAAACGAAGTTGTATGTTATGCGTTATAATAACGTATGTATAAATTATCATTTAAGAACTTATATTACCAGTCATTAAAATTGTATACATAAATCGGTTTTAAAAGTTAGTTTTGAATGTTGTATATGGACCTTAAAAACTTACAATACCTCACCCTTCATTATATGAATTTTCTAATGATATGTTTGCATAAAGATTTTGAATTTCTACGAAATTTTTAGGAGGAATGGACATTAATTTCTTCATGCCTAAAAGCGGCGTAACGTGTTCGGGTTTAATACCCGACTACCATTAACTCGGAATCTTGCAATTTAAAGATACTCACATTTGACTTTTAAAAAATTCGGCCAACTTTGTGACAACATATCACGTAATAATAAATGAGGCTTACCAAATTGCCCATTTTCTTATAACACAAAGTCAACTTTGCATATCCGATAACAATAATGATTTAAAGTGGCTGACATTCTCTAAAAAACATATAATAACTACTTATGCAACTTGTAAACTCATTTGACCGGCTTGGGAACATAGAAAATTTGGACAACTTGAATGCAAGTACGTACTCGTATAAATATGTTGTAATCTTATTAACAAAACTCATAACACAAACGCTTAATATGGAAATAATATATATTGTGATCCTCTCTATCATTGCTACTATATGGATTACAAAATTTGCCTTTGTAAGGAATAGGAATTTACCACCAAGCCCATTCCCATGCTTACCCATACTTGGCCATCTTTACCTAGTGAAAAGCCCTCTCTACCGAGCATTAGGCAAACTATCCAACCGCTATGGTCCAATTCTCATGCTTCAATTTGGCACCCGTAAAGCGTTGCTGGTTTCGTCTCCAGCAGCGGTGGAGGAATGCCTTACCACCAACGATGTTACTTTCGCTAACCGCTTTGCCGAGACGGAGAAGCAGCGGTGGAGGAATGCCTTACCACCAACGATGTTACCACCAACGGTCCACCACATTTATGATTGGGCGGACTTTCAGAACAAGTTCAGCCAGCACTTCAGCCAGCAGAGGAAATATACTGAAGAACAGTGGACGATCCTCAACTGCGTTAGAGAGGAGGATGAATCTTTACTAGACTTCATCACTCGCTTCAACTCCAAAAAGCTAAGTCTCGGCAACATAAGTGAAGATCTTGTTCGCGCCGCTTTCATCCAGGGCGCCGAATACCCAGAGCTTATCCGCACATTGACGGGTAAGGATGGCATGCCATCAACATGGGATGCCATCATGACGGCGGCCAAGCGCTTTGCCGAGACGGAGAAGCAGCTGGGAAGGGATCTTCCCAGAGTACACACCTCTACACGCAGAGGACTAGAGAAAACAATGTTCGGATCGCCCGGCAGAACAAAAAGAGGAAGTTAGGTATCTGGCAGTCAAGGGTAAACTTTGACACCTCATCCAGCTCTCACCCTCTTGTTGGCGGAAGAAATCACACACACCCTTCAAGCCAAAAACACCGGTGGACGCCACTCACCAAAAGCGTCACGGAGATATTTGCCACTGAAAAGCTACCATGGCCAAAAGCTCCAATGATCCGGCAGCGACCTAATGTGGATCAGAGCAAATCCTGTGACTTCCACGGGACAAAAGGTCATAGTACGGAAGAGTGTACATCCTTGAAGGATATTGTTGAAGCATTCGTCAAGGATGGAAGACTGGCACACCTGGTGGCATCAATCAAGAAGGGAGGAAGGAACGACAATCGGTACCGAGGCAACGGACGAAAGCCCGTTGACATCAGCATCAACATGGTTCATGGCAAGATCAGAGGAAGAAAAAGGCGAACGACAGAACCATGTGCGTGGAAGGAAGCTGAGGTGCGCTTCCCGCGAGTGCCAGGAGGACCCAGCAAAGAAGGCCCTATCGTCATCGAAAGCCAGCTGGGGCACTACATCACTTCTCGCACTCTTGCTGACAACGGCGCCTCGTCAACGGTGATGTACAGGCAGTTCTTCGACAAGCTAGATGACGAAGACAAAGAGCGCCTGGAAACGATCTGCGCCTCGATGGAAGGGTTCGATGGCAGCACAAACACCCCCCTGGGCATCCTATCTTTCCCCGTCACTCTTACGGACGGGAATCACTCACGCACAGAAGACGTGGATTTTGTCGTAATGAGGAAGCCACACCACACATACGACATTCTCTTCGGAAGAGACGGGATGGCAAGATTCAACGCCGTGGTATCCTCAGTCCACGGCATGATGGGATGGCCAACAGCTGAGGGTGTAGCGATGATCACCGGCATTCCCCAGGTATGCATCGCATCTGTCTCATCTAAACCCAAACCAAAGATGGCTAAACCAACCATCACCGAGCCAGAAAGATGGGCCCTCAACGGCAAGTACCCTGACCAGGCCGTTTCCATTGGCCCAACAGTTGTTGATCCCACACGCACCTTACTCAAGCGCTTGTTACAGAAAAACGCTGACATCTTCGCGTGGACACCAGCTGACATGACTGGTGTACCCCGAAGTAAGGCAGAGCATAAGCTCAAATGCGATCCGGCTGTTACGCCAATCGTACAAAAGCGCAGAGTAATGGGGCCAGAACAAACTAACGCGTGTAGAACCCAAGTCAAGGAACTCCTTGACGCAGGCATCGTACGCGTTAGTAGATATCAAACTTGGGTTGCAAATCCCGTTATGGTACCGAAGAATAACAAACAATGGCGCATGTGCATAGATTTCAAGGACTTGAACAAAGCATGCCCCAAAGATTGTTATCCGTTACCTGAAATTGATCTTAAGGTGGATTCGTTGGCACCGTTCCGCCTTAAATGCTTCCTGGACGCGTATAAGGGGTACCATCAAATCCACATGGCCGTTGATGATCAGGACAAAACCGCTTTTCGGGCGCCCGATGGCACATTTTGTTATCAAATGATGCCATTCGGACTTAAGAATGCCGGGTCCACATACCAACGCCTGATGGACAACCAGTTTCATGCCCAAATTGGGAGGAACTTGGAAGTCTACATGGATGACTTGGTCATCAAAAGCCCTGACCCAGAAGCGATGTTGAAAGACATCGAAGAAACTTTCAACACGCTCAGGAAGATAAACATGAAGCTCAACCCGAGCAAGTGTGCCTTTGGAATGGAAGAAGGGAAGTTCTTGGGGGTCATCGTTACTAAAGATGGCTTCAGAGCGAACCCTGAAAAGGTCGAAGCCATTATCAAAATGGAATCACCTACTACCATCAAACAGGCTCAGACACTGAATGGACGACTAGTGGCGCTTAATCGCTTTTTGGCAAACCACGCGGATAGGTCGTTTCCCTTCGTGTCAACGTTGAGAAACTGTTTAAAGAAAACGCACTTCCGCTGGACACCAGAAGCGGAAGCAGCTTTTCAGGAGATTCGGTCACGCTTGATCGAACTCCCAACGCTCATAGCACCAAAAGCGGGAGAGGAGTTAATCCTATACCTTTCCGCAACAGATAGAGCAACCGGGGCAGTCCTGCTAGTAGAGCGAAAAGGCATCCAGATGCCAATCTATTATGTCAGTCGTATCCTAACAGACGTAGAAACCCGGTACTCTACCCTCGAAAAATTAGTCTTAGCACTTATACACGCTTCACGCAGGTTAAGACGATATTTTCAGGGTCACCCAATCACCATTCTCTCCAACTTCAAACTTGCAAACGTTCTAGGCAAACCCGAGTTATCGGGACGCCTAGCCAAATGGGCAATTGAGTTGGGGGAGTACGCGATAAAGTATAAGCCAAGACCAGCCATAAAAGGCCAGGTTTTGGCCGACTTCATTGCAGAAGTGCCTGCATCGCGGGAAAAAGAGTGCCAGGAAGAGGCTCAACCCTCTCCAGCACAAGACATCAATGATGTCTGGCGACTCTACACTGATGGAGCAGCCAGTAACGATGGTTCAGGCGCAGGACTGAAACTAACCAACCCAGCAGGCCAAGAATACACTTACGCTATTCGACTGGACTTTCCAAGTACGAATAACGAGGCCGAGTACGAGGCATTCTTGGCTGGGCTGAGAATTGCGCGTAAGATGGGAGTGAAAAACTTGGAAGCCCACGTGGATTCCATGTTAGTAGCCAATCAAATCAACGGGACGTACACGGCCGTGAACGACACAATGGCCCTGTACCTCGCACAAGCAAAATCCCTTATGCGCGATTTCAACGACTGCAAAGTCACACACGTCAAGCGAAGTGAAAACAAATTTGCGGATGCGTTAAGCAAGCTTGCATCATTAGCCTTCACCCACTTAGGAAAGGATATCCGCATTGAACTCCTCGAGACACCTTCGGTCCCGCACAAGGAAATTTGTATCATCCAAACCGGCACAGAAACATGGATGACACCAATAATAAAATACCTTGCGGCAGGTACACTACCAGAGTCAAAAACACAGGCAAGAAAACTACGCTGTAAAGCACTGAATTATCAACTCATCGATGACATCCTTTACAGGCGTAACTTTCTTGGCCCACTCTTAAGATGCGTGGACAACCAAGATGCTGACTACCTCCTACGGGAAGTACACGAAGGCATCTGTGGAGTACACGCAGGTCCCCGCGCTGTTGTAGCTAAGCTAAACAACGCGGGATACTTTTGGCCGGGGATGCATACGGATGCGCTGGCATACATCAGAAAATGCAGGTCTTGCCAGCTTTACGCACCCAACACGCACCGCCCGAAGAATGAACTTGTTCCAGTCACCTCTTCATGGCCATTTCAGAAGTGGGCCATCGATGTGACAGGCCCATTTCCTACAGCAGCAGGAAATGTTCAGTTCCTAGTGGTAGCCATCGACTACTTCACCAAGTGGATAGAAGCAAAACCCTTAGCCCAAACAACCGCGAAACATATCAAAAAATTTATTTGGGAATTTATTATTTGTCGTTTTGGACTTCCACAGAATTTGGTGAGCGATAACGGCACCAACTTTGCTGACAAGAAGCTACAACAGTGGCTGAAAGAACTTCAAATCACCCACACCTTTACATCAGTGGCACACCCGCAAGGTAATGGTGAGGTGGAAAGAGCAAATAAGAGCATCGTCGAAGGCATAAAGAAAAGACTCTTGGAACACAGATCCGGCTGGGTGGACGAGCTTCCGCACGTCCTTTGGGCAAACAGAACACTGAAGAAGGCTAGTACGGGAGAAACCCCGTTCAGCCTCACTTATGGCACTGAAGCCATGGTCCCGGTCGAAATTGGTTTACCCTCACCAAGGGTCTTGATTCAGCCAGAAGACAATGATGCGGAAAGACGGTTGGACCTTATGCTAACCGAGGAACGCAGAGACTTAGCCGCAGTGCGTGAAGAGAACTACAAGCGACAAATGCAAAAGTACTACAACACGCGGGTAAAACTCTGCAACTTCAATGTAGGAGACTACATACTGCGTAACAACGAGGCTTCGAACCAAGAACGCCCAGGAAAGCTGGCCCCGGTCTGGGAAGGGCCATACATTATCAAAGAAGTCCTGGGAAAGGGCGCATACCGGCTTGAAAGGCTCGATGGCACTCCCATCCCAAGAACATGGAATGGAGCTCAATTACGCAAATGTTATATGTAGATCAATTCCAAACTTGTAAAGAAAAGGCCTAGAGCCACTTCTAATGGAAATGATTCTCCTTTCACAATGTGTTGATAGCCTTACCTTTATACTTATGAACTTCCCACACTGATGTGCCGGTATTCACCGCATAAATGGGGGAAGAAGTAAGTCGTTACGTGTGGAAGGCGGCAAAACCCGCATAAACACAACGCTAAAAATCTCAAAGTTAAGGAAAACCTATACGTAGGTCAGATGTAAGTAAAGTTTAGCCATCCTTGTAAGTGCAAGTGACGGTCCTACCCGCACAATCACGAACAAGGAAGCAAAACTTCAACCTATCATCTACCACGTTCAAAGGTTAACTTATTCTGAACACTTAGAAAATTTCAAAGGAAAAGGTGAGGAAAACTTCCACGCAGGTCAGATATAAGTAAAGTTAAGCCATCCTACTAAGTGTAAGTGACGGTCATACCCGCACAATCATAAAAGAGGAAGCGAAACAAACTTATAATTTACCACGTTAAAAAGTTAACTTATCTAAGTACTAAAGAAGTTGCTAAGTTAGATCAAAACAGGCGTAAAATGAACAAGGCCAAGAACTAACACAATCTTTATTCCATCAAATTCAAATATTACAAAGATAGCTATACAAAAACAAAAATCTACGCTAATGGTGGAAAGGGATCTTCAGAATCAAGCTTCAGGACCACTTCCACTTGGACCCGCTCCATCAGTAGAGCGTGGTGGTTCAAGGAAAGCTTTAAGGATAGCTAGCCCATCATCAGCACCAGCGACTTCATTCACCTTCTCCACCACCGGATGCGGGAAGGCGGCATACTGATTCACTGCCTGGTCGTAAACAGCTTCAGTATCAACATTATACAAAGGGAAGTTGGAAGGCGGGATGCCTTTCTCAACGAACCCTAGACCAAGCAGGAAGCCGGCCTTTTCCCCATCCTCATGAGAAGCGTTGAGGGCTGCGCTCATAGCATCGTCATAAGACGTCTCTGAGAAGACCCGATGCACAACCTACAAAGAAAATATACAAGTATCAGAACCTTTTCTATTTACAAAGAAAAGCGTAAAGACATGAAAAGCATACCTGAGACAACGCTTCTCGAAGAAGCCATTCCTTGGAAACCAGAGCTTCTTGGAGGGCAGCTTGAGCTTCGTTACGGGCGCGTTCGGCTTCACTCTTGTTGAGGTTGGCAAGCAACACTTCTTTAGCCGCAGCCTCTTCGACGCCCTTTAGCTTCCGCTCAGTATGGTCAAGCACCCCCCTCTGGTCCAAGATCTCCTGGAGCTTTTTGGCGTCTTCCATCGCCAAGGCATCATGAGCCTGCTGGAGAGCCTCTAATTTGGCTTTAAGCTCTTCATTCTCCACGCGTAGAGGCTCAGCAACAGCTTCAGCCTTGGTGGCCCTCTCGGTTGCGTTCCTTGCAGTTTCCTTAGCCAGCCGAAGCTGTTCATTAACAGCTTGGGCAGCCTTGGAACGGGCCTCGAGCCGGGCCTGAACTTCAACCTCGAGGGCCTTAAAGGCCTTCTCCTTTTCCGCAGCCACTGCGGTAAGCCTTTGGTTCTCCTCCCGGACAGCCCGCGCCTGAGCTACTTCTTTAAGACGAGCTGCTTTTAACTTGTCGTTTTCACGACAAAGCAGCTCGACGCGCGGCTGCATCCGGGCCAGGAGAACCCGAAGCTCATTGGTTAGCCTACCCTCCTGGTAGCTAGCCATGGCTTCCCCCAACGCACCACTGGGAGCAGCGTGACGAGCCCACTCCACGCACTCCACAGGGGTGCGAAGGGTTGTTCCTCGGCGAATGTTCCATCGTGGAACATACACTTCATTGGAATCCGACACTGCAAAAAACATAAAGCGGTTAGGAAAAGATGACAAAAAAATATATAAAAGGGGCCAAAAGAACCCTACGCACCTGTAGGGTCAATAACAGGCCGATAGCCGCCAAACCCATCACCTGAACCCAAGGGAAATCCATCAAAGAGGTCAGGCAGATGGGAAGGAGGCAGAGGTTGGCGGTAAGCCCCATGCATACCTGAAGGTTCGGCCGTCGTTGCCGATGACGGAGGCATGGTAGAAGCCGCCGCGGTCGCCGCCGCGGAATCCGCAGCAAAAGTAACCGCCGGCTCGGTGAAAGATGCGGTAAAAACAGCACTCACAGCCGGCGGTGACGTCATCACAGCTGGAACAGTCGGCTCAAAGGAGTGAGCAACTGAACCAGCGGAAGCAGGCGCAGGCGCCTGGGTCGTCGCCTCAGGTAGGCTGACCAAGCCACCGTCATTGGCGGAGAGGTACTCCTCTGCGCTCCACCCTGGAATGCGTCAACATCCACGCCTGCGTAAAGAAGATAAGTATTAATGATGGAAAACTATGAAGTTAAATATAAAGGAAGTTTGTACTTACGGGTTTTCTTGAGCCTAAAGGTACGGAGAGGCGGGGACGAACCCGATGGAGCCGGCCTTTTTGCGCCGCTCACCGTCGTCTTCTTGGGCTCTCCGGAGGTGACAGTCGCAGCCTCCGGAGCGGTGGTCTTATCACCACCGGGATTCCCCGCCACCTCTTCGCTCTCGGTCTCCGAATCAGACCGAGGCGCCGGATCGGCAGTGGAGGCCACCTTCTCCTTCCCCTTCCCGCCGGCAGCCTTCTTCTTCCGCACCAACGGAGGACCATCTGCGGATTCCTCATCAGAACATACGATTAAAGGAATTCCAGCAGAGGTTTCATTGAGGGGTCGAGGGTTGAATAGCGCCTTACCTGGCCGCCTGGCGCTAAGGATCTCGTGGCCTAGCGGGTAGACCTCCACGAACCGATCCGCCGTTTGTTCTAGGATGGGCAACTCGTTCTCGTCTAGAGCACGAGTACCCATCCGAGCGGGACCGTCAGCCTCCCGCGGGTTCAGGAGCGACTGCAAGTCGTTCCCCTCTGAAATAAACAGGAAAAAAGTTAGAAGAGATTCTAAATCAACAAAAAGAAACAGAGCATACCGTAAGGAACAGAGTTCGAACCGTATTCAAGGACGATTGGGATCTTTTGCGCATCAGCCTCCTTCCACACCCGGCTCATCCCCAGCATCACCATCCCGGACTTCGCAAACCGGTAAACCGGAGATTGGACTCGGGATATCTTCGAAAACCATTCCGCCTCCTCGTAGTTGGAGGCGTGAAGGCTGGTAAGTGCTTGCCCGTTCTTGAATTTCATGGCAAGGGGGATGGCGCGAGCGGAGATGTAGAAGAACTCCCGCTTCCACGAGCGAAGACTGCGCTCGGTTGCGCAAATCTTCAAACCCTTAATCCGGGTTATCAACGTATACCACCCCTGGATGCACCTCCAAGTGTAGAAGGTCATCAGGCGGTCAACATAGGGCTCAATGCCCAGAATCCGGCACACCCACTCGAAGTGCCGAATCTTGGCAATCGCCATCGGGTGCACCTCGGTCAGGTGCACACCGTGCCTCTCCAGGACACGGAAAACAAACTTTGTCAATGGGAACCTAAGATTCCCATAAACAAAGAATGCAGCATAAACCCCGATCTTGCCTCTGGGGGCATCATACACCGTCTGGTGGGGTTCAGGAAACTCAGGCTCGAGAGACTCGAGCATGAACTTCCTGACGATGTACTGATACAGATCGCCAGGCAGAGCGCACTGGCACTCGCCAGCAGTACTCTTGTCATCGGCTGTAGATTCGAGATCATGAGAAGACATCTTACAGTAGAAAGAAGAAAACGATTTCAAGAGAATGCTTGCATGAAAAGGTGAGTATTCGCCGGAAATCGTTCTGAAGATGAAGAGAAAAGTGAAAGTGTGAATTACAAAGAACCCTCTCCCCCTTTATATACTAATCGCAATTAATGCGATGAATTTAATGCGGAGGAGAGAGAAATCGAAGGTGCAATGAAACTATGACACGTGGCAAAAAGCAAGCTGGCAACAGCTGTTGAAAGGACGCGTACCATTAATTTCGCGGCCACGCGCCCGAAAAATCGCGCCCACGCGCCTGAAAAAACGTCTGGAATGACCATGTACTGTCACGTCACCATAACTTCCTGCACGTCCTGACACAGTCAGAAGAAACCGTCGCACGACGTTTCAGAGGTTTGGACTGTTCTTATCCTTTCACCAACTCTTCGAATTTCAAAAAAATTCAAAAAAGATTCAAAAGTAGGCGGGAAAATACCCCTTACCTTGGTAACCAAGTAACCATAAGACGGGTGCGGGTACAGTGTCAAGGCAAAACCCTTCACATACTTAGCACCCGCAGGGAATTGACACCAGGAATACCTTGGGAATAAAGTAACCGTAAGACGAGTGCGGGTACAGTGTCAAGGCAAAACCCTTCACATACTTAGCACCCGCAGGGAATTGACACCAGGAATACCTTGGGAATAAAGTAACCGTAAGACGAGTGCGGGTACAGTGTCAAGGCAAAACCCTTCACATACTTAGCACTCTGCAGGGAATTCAAACCAAGAAGGATCTTCTGGGCCATGCTTGCGGAAACTGGAATAACATCCCCGCATGACGGGAACGTCGAGAACTATATTGTTTGAAACTCCAAGATGGAATTGGTGGTTTTAGCATAATTGATCACTATGTTGAAAACTATCAAAACCCCATGGAGAATCCACACAAGTGGGACTCAACGCTCCTGACTTGCGAGAAGGTTACAAACCTACCCGCTTCATACCCTAAGATCAAGCAGAAAAGTCGGGAATTTCTGCGTGACATCAGGAAAACCGCGGGGAGAATCACCACGGAAAACCTAAAAACTAAACCCTTTTCAAAACCCCTTGCTAAGTCCAAAAGTTCACCTCACTTATTAATAATTCATGAGAAGAACATTGGACTGGGGGGACTTGAAGAGGTAGGTCCCAGCAGAGCTCAGTTGGACCCGCAAGACTCACCTTGAACAGGGACGTCTGCGCAACGACCAACTGCTCCAGCAGGACCCACCATGCTCAGAGAACCTTACGCGCAGTACGCCAGCTGTACCCGCAGGGAAAGCCTCCCAATGGTGAAGTACCCCGCCTGTTCCCGCAGCTGCGGATACAAGCCATCAGGGAAGGCTACCCGCACTAACAGCAAGGCTACACGCACAAGGCATTAGCTACTTCAGTAGTCACATGAAGGAATGAGCAAGGCAGGAATACTCCCGCCTAAATGAGCCAGTCCGTATGCTTCTGGAAGATCTTTCGTACTATACCTACTAAGGTATGGGCGGAACAGACAATTTGACCAGAACAGCCCATGAACCAATCACAGGGTGACAGCTCACCGACAACAATACGAGGAGGAGCACCCTCTAGTACTGTTTGTCACTATTAGCCGCTGCCTACTCACCAACCCTTACGATGGGACGTGCGTAGCCTACAGTTGGTGGAACAGTGCGTAGCCGGCAGTAAAGGAACAGTGTACAGCCGACCTTTACTGTTGGCCGTAGCCTATCCACCAACCAGCATGGCCTGTGCGTAGTCCACTGTTGGTGGAACATGAATACTATTCAGCCGGCTGTACCTTCTGGGAAACCTACCTTCGGCTATAAATACTCCAACACCTTGGAATGGTAAGGACATCATCTGATATCTCATCTTATCTAGCAATCTCTTAATATACACTTGTATTCAGAGCAATCTAGTCTGATTCTCACGCCGGAGGGTGGTCACAAGGAGGAACCCCCCCTTCTCAGTGACGAGCTTACGGTGTCTGTTTTGCAGGTCATCTGAAGAACAATCTTCTCTGCTGAACCTTATCCTCGTGGGAAACATTACTTAACCCCCAGATTATCTATAATCTGCCCAGGGTTCACTTAGTGTTTCTTCACAATCACATTAGTACGTAGCTCCATCAGGTTGAATCCTTTTGTTATTGCTTTAATTTCTTTCGACTTTCTTTTTGTTATTATTTTAATAACTGAGATATCTATATGTGAGAACTCAGATATAAAAGTGGACGAACAGGACTCAGAAGACGATGGGCCTCCACCTCAAAATGTCAGCCAGAACCCAATTTACACGTGACATGTCCAACTCCTCCTACATCAGGTCCATCAGTCATAGAATTATTTAAATTGATTAATTTTTCTTCTTATTTTCTCAACTTTGACCAATTTGTTGACTTTTTAGACATTAAGAATGAGGAAGATAAACAACATGCACTAGATAATGAAGGCTTCCCTCCAGGTTGGGGATCCACTCCTCAACAGCAACCGCACGTTCATTCAACCTTGCCATCACCAATAGTCCAATCAGGCAAGTATTTTGAAAAATAATTACTTTTAATAGTCGTTAAAAAAACAAATCCATTTTCGTTGAAATTAGCTATTCTACCAAGTTGGGTGGCTATAAGCAGAAATGAAAAAATAAAAACATATATTTTGGTTTAGTAACAATTATCAATGGATGTAACCGGAATAATTAACTGAACAAATTCGATAGCAATTGTAATCACAACCTAAATAAACCACTCATTGTATGGAAGATAGAGCAGTGCCGCCACAAGCTGAAATCATTAAAATTAAATTAATGTTACATAATATATTATTTCGGTTAAATTAAAAAATATAAAGTATATTTTGGTTTAGTAAAAATTACCAATAGATGTAACCGGAATAATTAACAGAATAATTGTATGGAAGATAGAGCAAGTAGATAAACTTCAACATTTTCAATGAATCTTGGATTTCGATGTACAATCTAAATAGATTATATGAAAATCATATAATAATTAAAAACAATACAAACAAAAAACATCAAAGAAAATGAATTGACAATGACAATAATGAATAATATATGAGAATCGGCCATTAGAGTATAAAAACAACCTTAGCGAAAAAATGGAACAGACGATCGGCAGAGGCGGGTAATCCCCAAGAAAGAGAGACAGAAATTAAAAATGATTATTAGGGTTTTTAATGTTAAGGTTTATATAATCGGTTTTTAATGTTAAGGTTTAAATATTTGTTGGTTGATTAAAATTAAAATCGGTTACCAAAACTTGTGAAAGGAAAGTTGTTATGGTCAATTATTAGATTAAAATTAAATGGCTAATATGTGGAAATTAGATTTATGAAAAGTTGATGACATGGAAGACTATGTGGACAAGCTAGGTGAATGACATGTGTACAAAATTGTGTTATTTTAATAGATTAGTAAGATATCTATTGTAGAGTATGAATTACTTGTAACATAAAATAATTCAAAAGGCTAAAACAATTAATTAGGTTAATAATGATTTATCTTATGTTACAAGTAAGTCATACTCTAAAATAGATATCTTACTAATCTATTAAAGTAACACAATTTTATACACATGTCATTCACCTAACTTGTCCACATAGTCTTCCATGTCATCAACTTTTCATAAATCTAATTTCCACATATTAGCCATTTAAATTTAATCTAATAATTGACCATAACAACTTTCCTTTCACAAGTTTTGGTAACCGGTTTTAATTTTAATCAACCAATAAATATTTAAGCCTTAACATTAAAAAACCTAATAATCATTTTTAATTTCCCTCTACCGATCGTCTGTTCCATTTTTCCGCTAAGGTAGTTTTTATACTCTAATGGTCGATTCTCATATATTATTCATTATTGTCATTGTCAATTCATTTTCTTTGATGTTTTTTGTTTGTATTGTTTTTAATTATTATATGATTTTCATATAATCTATTTAGGTTGTACATCAACATCCAAGATTCATTTAAAATGTTGAAGTTTATCTACTTGCTCTATCTTCCATACAATCATTCCGGTTACATCTATTGGTAATTTTTACTAAACCAAAATATACTTTATATTTTTTAATTTAGCCGAAAGAATATATTATGCAACGTTAATTTAATTTTAATGATTTCAGCTTATGGCGGCACTGCTCTATCTTCCATACGATGAGTGGTTTATTTAGGTTGTGATTACAATTGTAATTGAATTTATTCTATTAATTATTCCGGTTACATCCATTGATAATTGTTACTAAACCAAAATATATGTTTTTATTTTTTCATTTCAGCTTATGGCCGCCCAACTTGGTAGAATAGCTAATTTCAACGGAGTATTTGCTGCAAAAAAAATGGATTTGTTTTTGTACAACAATGGATGTTAAGTTATGATTATTTATTTGTGTATGTTACACAATTCATGTAATTTAAATCATTTTTATATAATCAGTCTTCTATTGTTGTCGGTCAAATTCAATTTAATATATTTACAGAATACAACTTTATTGGTCAAGTTCGATTTAATAAATGCAGGTAAAGCTGAATGTATAAAATACAAATTTTCATTTTTTATATTTGACCATTTTGAAATTATGACTGAAGTACGTGTTGACAACTTTTGCTATCCATTTATATATTTTCCTCAAATAAAGGGTATGCAATTTAATTTAAATTATGTTGATTGAATTAGTAGATTGTAAATCAATAGTCAAGCTGCTGCCGGAGGCAAGGCTCACTGGGTCAACCCTGAAAGAAGACCCACAAGGGTGTCTCAGGCCATTCCCACGTGTGAAGTTATACTGAAATTGCATAATCTTTGTAGGTTAATGTTAATCAGAACATATATAATTGTTACCCAAAACTTAAGGTAGAGTGGCTCTGTTTCCTGGGCACCCCTTTTATTTATACATTTTAATCAATTCTAACAATGGATATTGCCATTTGTTTTAATCTGTAGGGGTCTTCATGAGTGAATGGTGTAAACAAAATTTCTCTTCTGCTCCAAAAACGAGTAAACAAAAGGTAATTTATCTCATACTTTGTTAGCAAATTTGCGGGCAAGGTAGCAAAGCTACCATCTTAAATTATATTTCGACAAGGTAAGATTTAAGAATCTGTTATGATGTTTCTATGTCAATTGCTAGAGATAAAAACATTAAACCTAATGGCATTTTAATTCAACGTTATATATGCTCTAATAATAGGGACAAGGCATCTACAAAGAAACCAAGATCAACTATTGTAAGTTCTTCTCAAGCTATCGAAAAAGACCAAACCAACGAATCACATTAATGGGCTTAGCATTCTGTGCCATTGGTCCAACAGGCCGCCTGGTCAAAGCCGGAACAAAGTTCTACTCAACGAGTCAGATATAAGCAATGTTGGTTTTTATTTTAGTTGCTGTTAGGAAATTAAGCATGTTGTTTGAAGAAGGATAGGACACGAATATCATGCTATATGTATTGTAAAACTTCTATTTGGTCCTCTAAAAAACTTTAATGTGAGAACATTCCCAACCCATCCCCTAAAAATATGTGAGGAGAGTTTGTAAATTATAGGGTGGGGTTGTAAGTGTAAATTATAGGGTGGAGAGAGAAAAAGGTAGTGATTTTTTGTAAATTTGGGGAAAAAGTAGTGATTTTTTTTTTAAATTATAGGGTGAAGAAAGAAAAATGTAATGATAAATGTATAAAAAAGTATTATTTAATTGAACAGAAGAGATAAATGTAGTGATTTTTTAGTCTAATTATAAAGATGGAGATGGGGAACGGGCTGGGAATGCTATGATATATTCATCGTATATGACGTCTAGAACATCATCCAAAGCTTAATTAACGAACTGCACAACTTGAGCTCATGTAATGTGATTTTCATGGTTTCACCCCGTCACAACGCGTGGGATCTAATTACTAGTTTATATTAATTATTAATCAAATCTAATTAAATTGAATAGATTAATAATTGTTTTGTATTTTTGGTTTACAGCCTCCTTTCATTTTCTTATCTAGTTAAAAATCGTATCAATTTTTGTTTTATTATAGTCTTTATTATTTGTTTGATTTGACCAAAAAATTTTAAACAAAATCATAATAATATTATCAAGCAAATAAGTATGAAAGTTTCATAATATCGTTAAGCAAATAAGTTTAACGACCCATTGTAATCCAACCCGGCTTCTTTTGACCATGCCTATTTTTGCCCCCGCTCATAAAAAATCCTGGATCTGTCACTGTCAACTAACATACATAACGAAAACCATACGAATGCCAGTTTTGTTTTTTGTTTTGGTTCCGGTATCGTAATAAACGTAATCAAAACCGACCGAATTCGCGTCGACTTACCACCTCAACGCCTGGGTGACAAGTTTAGGTTAGGAAACCGTGGGCTTGGGTTTTACCAACCTGCCCCTGCGCGTTGCGCAAGGTAATTAATACCACTAGTTGTTGGAAGTAGAGGTGCACAAAACCGGTTTTAAACCGAACCGGTTTGGTCAACAGCTGGTCAAAACCAGTTTGACTCAAACCGGTTCGGTTTATAAACCGGTTTAGACACAAGATAGGTCGACCTGGTCACGTTGGTTCGGTTTATAAACCGGTTTAACCGGTTTTAAACCAGTTTTAGCCGGTTTTAAACCGGTTTTTCTCAAACCGGTTCGGTTTTAAAACCGGTTTGGTCGATTTTAAGGGGAACCTGTCAAGAAACTGGCGGTTTGGGTCGGTTTGAGAACCGGTTTGAGTGACACCGGTTTTAAACCCAAACCGGTTCGGTTCGGTTTGCCTAAAACCGGTCCCAAACCGGTTTTTTTGTACACCTCTAGTTGGAAGTAAAGATTACAAAACTTCACTAATCGTTACCCCACTCCAAAAGAGGGCAACCAAGTTGTTCATTGGGGCTAGAGGTGTACAAAAAAACCGGTTTGGGACCGGTTTTAGGCAAACCGAACCGAACCGGTTTGGGTTTAAAACCGGTTTCACCCAAACCGGTTCCCACACCGACCCAAACCGCCAGTTTCATGTCCGGTTCCCCTTAAGATTGACCAAACCGGTTTTAAAACCGGTTAAAACTGGTTTAAAACCGGTTTATAAACCGAACCGAACCGACATGACCAGGTCGACCTATTTTGTGTCTAAACCAGTTTATAAACCGAACCGGTTTGAGTCAAACCGGTTTTGACCAGCCATTGACCAAACCGGTTCGGTTTATAAACCGGTTCTGTTTGGGTTTAAAACCGGTTTTGTACACCTCTAATTTGGGCCATAAAAAGTCTTATGGGCTGGAATACAGCTACATGCTACTGCTACTCGAGGTCTCGACTCAAGTGATCATACATAAAATCAATGTGATTTCGTTCAAGTAGGTTCTCAATCTCTTAAGTAAAAGGCATCTTATTGTTTAAACAAAGTATTTTAATAAATGATAATGATAATAAGTTAAGAACTACATTTAGAGCATGTTTGGGATTGAGTTTGAAAACACGTTATTGACTTATTGGTGTTTTCAAAAAGCAAATAAGTTAAAATGTGTTTGGCAATCACGAAAATCGTTTTTATTTTAGCCTTTTGAAAGTATTCAAAAGCCTCAAATCCTGGCTTTTCAAAATAGCTTTTTGAATAAGCCAATAAGCAGTTTTTAAACTCAATCCCAAACATGCTCTTAATGTTGGTTATCTATGAATTTTGAAAGAAAATGAATAATAACATGTCAATATGAGCCATCCTATCGTTTAATGAAAAATAAAGTAAAAAGTAATCGGTATGGTAACGGTATTTTTGTAATTTTTGCCTTTAATATCGGTAACATGCTAAGTATTTTCGGTACTTATATCTGATTTTGAGAATTTTTGGTACCGGTACTTTCGATTCCCGTGATGAGCTCATCTGGGTAGTGCCCTGTACCGCTAATGTGTATTCAAGAGTTCAATAAAAGGTAAGATGGCACATGGTTGTGCTCCATGGGTGTTTGAAATACTTAAATTGAGTTTGTAAAGCATTTCACGTCCGTTCTTACTTTTGTACAAGAAAGATTAATGATCTACAAGTTATCATTCTACAACCACATACAAGAGGTACGTAAATTTAATCATATTATATTTGATTTGCTGTCATCATCAACGTTGTTTATTATAAACATCAGTTCACTATTTGATAAAACTTATATTTGATTTGAGTAAATAAATATTTGTTGTTAATCAAATCTCCCAGTCTTCCATTGTTTATCATAAATCTGTTAGGGAGTTAAGATTTTTGAACCCTCAAGTATAGTAAGCTGGCCAATTATCATGATTTTTAGAGTTATATGTTATTAATTATTATCAAGTAGGAAGTTTTGTGTTTAGGCTGTGTTGTAGAACTCCCTAGGCGCTAGTCGGGCGGTGGGGTAGGGAATAGCATGATTAATCGGAATCGGGATTAATGGGATTGATATTTACATGTGAAACTTATATGTAATCTGTCAAATATGCATATATAAAATTCTATATCTAAAATTTTCATTTTGACCTATTTAGACCAAATAACGATTAATCGCGCGATTTTTACAACCATGGATTTTGGTGTTGCATATTTACTGTGTTTTGATTTTGTTTTGCATTCTATCTTTAAGCGGTATCATTATGGAAGATCAAAACCCAACAAGGGGTAAAAGTACTCAATCCCTAAATTCGGATATCATCAGCAGCCTTCCTCAAAACATAATCGAACGTATTCTATGTCTTATGCCACTCCAAGATGCTGTGAGAACGAGCGTTTTGTCAAAGAAGTGGCAATATCGTTGGCAGGGTGTGCCCAAACTTGTATTTACAAGGAAACTAGTCGATTCATCATCACATTCTAGTTGCATGTGGTTGAAGTGTAAGCTTGCGAGTGCCATCTTCCATGTTTTGTTGTTCCACAAGGGTCCACAAATAGTAGAGTTCAACTTTCGGGTTGGTCTTCTTCGTATGGAACCCGAGTTTTCCCAGATGATAAGTTATCTTGCTATGGGAAATAATGTGAAAGAACTGAGTTTCGCTAATGATAATCGTTCCTACAAGCTTCCTCTTTCTTTCTATTCATTGGATGGACTAGAACGCATCCATCTCCAAAACTGTACTTTTGACCCACCATTGGCATTTAACGTATTTAGTCGGTTGAAGAGAATAGCATTTTGGAATGTTGTGGTTTCTGCTCAAGCGCTTAAACGGTTCCTCTCCAAGTGTCTGCTGCTTAAGCATCTCGGTTTGGTAACCAACCATTTATGAAGTTCCTTTAACTAATTCGTTATATGATGTTATAAAGATATTTTAACGAATGCAGAGAGGAAGTCAAGAAAATGACTTTTCAACAGGAGGAAACAAGTTTACGTTTGTTGATCTTTTACCGTGTGCGCCTCTGATAGAGGCTTTGGCTATCTCAAAGTATTATATGAAAGTAGGTAATCTTTACGTTAAAGATTAATTACATATAACATAAGAATATTGTTTTAGCGAATTATGACTTTTGTATTTGGTTAAAGTACTTGTGTGCAGGCGGCTTGCCACATAGTCTCCCAACTTCACTAGCCCATCTCAATTTTCTGTATTTTGAAGTGTGCTTGACCGAACAAAACCAGATTTCTTCTGCCCTTTGTATGATCAGGAGCTCCCCTGTGTTGAAGAGATTTGTTTACCGGGTAAAGTATTATTATTATTATTATTATTATTATTATTATTATTATTTATGGTAGTGTTTCTTTACAATTTTTCTAACATTTTTAACATGAATTCTAATTAGATGTATGATAATGAGAAGTTGCATGTTCGGCAAACTCCCACCAAATTTCTTGATTTGGAAAACCACAAAGATTTGAAGCTGGATCGTCTTGAGACATTAGAGATAAGATCGTTTAGTAACTTACCTGTTGAGATGGAACTTGCGAAGCTCATCATGACCAAGTCGCCTGTGCTGAAGAAAGTACAAATTAAGCTTGATGCCAATGTTTCTGTTGATGAAGAACTAAAGATACTTAAAGACATGCTGCTGCTACTCCCACTTCCGCGGGAATCACCTTCTGCTAAGTTAACCATTGTACGCCCAAAAACTTCTTGATGAAAGCTGTTGTTTTAATTAAATTTCCCTAGGTTAGGTTTATGGATTGTCGTTACGTAATGCTTTTATGAACTATCTAGTATGTGTTTTTATGATGCTGTTTAATGTTGAAATAGTTTATGTTTTGTAACAAGTCTAAAGCTTTCATTAAAAGTAAATTATCTTGGTTTTGAGCCAAAGTGAGTCTATTAATTAGCTTTAATAGATATTGTTATTACCTTTAGGAATATGATTCTTGTGCGTTTTTCACTCAGGCAGAACTATTTTGCTTTTTCTATAGATGAATTACAGTAAAAAACTGAACATCACAAACTTCCATGAACCATTATGAAGCTAGTAGCTACTCGAGCTCGAGTCGATAACTTTAAATAAGCTGAGGTTTGATTGAGCTCGAGCTGAACCCGAGCCTCAAATAAAGCTCGTTTAGGCTCGTTGAGACTTAACGATTCTTGTGTATTTTTATGTTTGACCAGTTTTGAACTTTTATGTATTAATTTTATACTGCATAGTGAGCTCGAGCCGAGCTTTGGCTCGTTTGAGGTGCCACATAAGCTCGAGACAAGCTTAGCCTCGTTTAAGTTTTTCCTCAAAATATATAAAAACAATTAAAATACTTTTATAAATTAATTAAAACAAAATAAACGAGTCAAGCCTGAGCTAAACCCGAGTTTGAAAAAACAACTAATGAGCCAAGCTTGAGTTCTTGTAAGTCAAAACGAGTTGAGCTAGAGCCTAGTGTAGCTCTAACTCAACTCGGGATCGGGTCACCCCTCCATCATCATTGCACTAATAACGGCAAAATCACAATCATTCCATATTTTTTTATCCTCTTTATTGGTCCAATCACACCTTTTGTTTTATTTTAGTTTTTATTTATTTAAACTAAGCATTATTTTAATAAAGTGGTTAGTTAAATCATTACACACTTTTGAACTGTTGAGAGGTTATTTAGTGAAATCCCTTCCATACACGTAGCACTGACGTAACAACACTTTTGGTTAGCTAACCTCTCTGATGATATAGCTCGTCTATGGCTGCTGGAACAAAAGATAACACGAATGGAGTCAGAAAAGTGTTTTTATAAGATTTAGGTTATTTTTCCTGTATTTAAGCTTCTTTGCGTAGCACGGAAGTCTTCTCCCTTGGTCCTTCATGTAGCGCGAAGGAGAAAATAATCGGCCTTCTTTGCAGATTCTTCGCGTAACGCGAAGAATCACTCCTCCACCCGTCACATAGTGCGAAGGGCCTTTTTGGCAAGGAATTTTTGGCTATTAGCTTGTTTGATGCATCAAAACGCGTGTTGATCAATTCGGCCCTTCTAAATCATCAATCCAAGCTTGTATTTAACATCAATAAGCATTCTTAGCATCTAATGACTTGAAACACAAAAACATGCTTCTAAGTATCAAAGTTAAAACGATATTTTAACTAAAACTAACTAATATAATATAATATAATATAATATGATATACCAATCCCCATATGGCATATATTCTTATAATAGTAGTAGTAGTAGTATAGAAAGAGTAGGGAAATTATATGTAAGTGTCCAATGCCTATTCAAGAGTTCCACAATAGGTAAGATAGCACATGGTTATGCTCCATGGGTGTTTGAAATAGTTAAATTGAGTTTGTAAAGCATTTCACGTCCGTTCTCATTTTTGTACGAGGAGATTATTTCTCATTCTACAAAGTTATCATTCGTTACAACTCTGGTCTAAACCACATACAAGAGGTACGTAATTTCATAAAAAATTTATATTTGATTTGTTGTCACATCAACGATCTTAATTTGTTATTAACATCAGTTAAGTATTTGATAAAATAATATCATTTAATTTGGGTAAGCTAGCCACTTATGATGATGATCTTTAGTTATGTAATTATTATCAAGCAAGAAGTTTTGGATTTAGGCAGTGTTGTAGAACTTGTTTGGCGTGGTATAGACTAGCGGTTAATTGCGATTAACTGCATTGAAATTTTTATGTAATTTGTCAAATATGCATAGATACACACACCAAAGTTTTCAACTTTGTCAAACAGTCGGTGGGGTACGGACTAGCGATAAATTAGCACCTATGCGTGATTACAATGTTTTGATTTTGTTTTGCATTCTACCTTTAAGCAGTTCGTTATGGAAGAACAAAACCCAATAAGCGGTAAAAGAACTCAATGCCTAAATTCAGATATCATCAGCAACCTTCCTCAAAACATAACCGAAAGTATTCTATGTCTTATGCCACTCCGAGATGCAGTGAGAACAAGTGTTTTATCAAAGAAATGGCAATATTGTTGGCGGAGCGTGCCCAAACTTGTATTTACAAGGAAGCTGGTCAAGTCATCGTTAAATTCTGGTTGCACGGAGTGGTGTAACCTTGCCAAAGCCATCTTCCATGTTTTGTTATTCCACAAAGGTCCGCAAATAGTAGAGTTCAACTTTCGGGTTGGTCTTCTTCATATGGAATCCGAGTTTGCACAGATGATACGTTATCTTGCTATGAGAAATAGTTTGAAAGAATTGATATTCGCTAATGATATTAGATCCTACAAGCTTCCCATTTCTTTCTTTTCGTTGCAAGGACTAGAACGTATACATATCCAAAACTGTACCTTTGAACCACCATCGACATTTAATGTATTTAGTCGGTTGAAAAGAATTGCGTTTTTAAATGTTGTTGTTACCACTCAAGCTCTTGAACGGTTCCTCTCCAAGTGCCCGCTGCTTGAGCATCTCGTATTGGTAATCAACCATTTATGAAGTTCCTTTAACTAATTACGGAGTATATGATGTTACAAAGTCATTTTAATGAATGCAGCGGGAAAGCAAAGAAAATGACTTTGCAGCAGGAGGAAAAAAGTTTGCGTTTGCTGATCTTTTAGCGTTGGTGCCTTTGATAAAGGGTTTGTATATCTCCAAGTATTATATGAAGGTAATATTTCGGTTAAATATTAATTACAATTTACATAATAATAATGTGTTAGCTAATTTTGACCTTTGTGTTCGATTATAGTGCTTGTGTGCAGGTCGCTCGCCACACAATCTTCCAACTTCACTAGTCCATCTCAAATATCTGCATTTGGACTTGTGCTTGATGGTACAAAACCAGATTTTGTTTGCCCTTTGTATGGTCAGGAGCTCCCCTGTGTTGAAGAGAATTGTTTTTCGGGTAATATATTATTATTATTTATGGGAGTTTCTTTTACACTTTTATTGACATTTTTAACATGATTTCTAATTAGATGTATGATAATGAGAAGTTGCCTGTTCAGCAAACTCCCAACCACTTTCTTGATTCGGAAAACTACCCAGATTTGAAGTTGGATCATCTTGAGACATTAGGGATCGGGTTGTTTAGTAACTTACCTCTTGAGAAGGAATTTGTGAAGCTCATCATGGCCAAGTCTCCAATGCTAAAGAAAGTACATCTCGAGCTTAGCAACGATATTTCTGCTGATGAAGAACCGAAGATGCTTAGTGACATGTTACTGCTCCCGTTTCCACGGGCATCACCTTCTGCAAAGTTAACTTTTGTGCACACACCAACTCGTTGATGAATGTTAGCACTAAGGATTGTCATTGCGTAATGTTTTTATGAACTGTCTTGTATGTGTTTTGATGATTCTGTTTTGTGTAATGCTTTAATGAACTATCTTGTATGTGTTTTGATGATTCAGTTTTGTGTTAAAATATCACTTTATGTTTTGTAACAAGTCTAAAAGTAAATTATCTTGGTTTTGAACCTAAGTGAGTATTAATTAGCTTTAAAGACTAATGTGGCATTCTTACAAGGCTTTGCAAAATTGAGTTATACATATGCTAACAAACACAAGTAAATCTTATATGTTTAGATAAGTGTGTTTACGACTTTTGAAAATGTGACTTCTTTTAGCTTGCATTTGGTATCCGATCAAATAGGTTGGGTTGGATGTTGGGGCATGACATATTCAGGTCGCTTTGGTTTGGGTTAAAACACGTTTGAGTGAAAATGAATTCAGCCCGAGATGAAAATTATCATTTTGGTTGAGGTCAAAATTGATATAATTAAAATTAGCTTGAACTGAAATGATTCATTTAAATGGAGAGGATTATAAACTAGACCCGAGCTTCCGTGTCATGAACAAGTTTCTCTCTTTTTTAGGCACGGCGTGAATAAAAATATATAAAAAATATAAAGAGTAGGAAAGTTGAGTATTAATAGGTGTTCATTATATCCATGAAATAATGGTCTGGTTATATAATGCTGGTCCCTTCGTAAACGAGGCGGTGGTTCAAATCATTGCAAATGCAAGATTAGAGATTTTTTTTGAAGAAAAAATTGCTATTTTAAAAAGGCCTCCGTTCTAGAGTTCCACAAAATAGGGGTGAGCAATAACCGAACCATTAACCAAAAATCCACGAAACTGAACCGAGGTTAACCGAAAAATTTTATTGGTCATTTTTTCTACCTCGGTTAATCAAAATTAACCTAACCAAACCGATTATACAAAAAGATAATAATAATAATAATAATAACAATGAGCGTAAGAACGAGCGTTTTGTCAAAGAAATGGTGGTATAGCTGGCCGGGCATGCCCAAACTTACATTTACACACAAGATGGCCAGATTACTATCAACTTCTGGCTGTACGGAGTTGAAGTGTGAGCTTGCGAAAGCCATCTATCATGTTTTGTTATTGCACGATACTAGAGTTCAAATGTTTGGTTAGTTTTCTTCATATGGAATTTGTGTTTGCCAGTTATCTTACTATGAGAAATTGTGTGAAAGAACTGAGTTTCTCTAATGATAATAGCTCCTACAAGCTTCCTAGTTATTATATAGTATTAAGAACTTTGGTGAGCTCTTCAACGATTGGTTTACTTGGTAAAAATTTGATTTTTGGTCAGGTAATTTATTATTATTATTTTTTGTTTTGTTTGTTTGTTTTTTGTTTTTAAAGAGATACTTAAAATGGTTATACGCGTTGACTAACCGCTATCACGTTCGGGACCAACACTTGGGTTTTACGAGCGACCAGGTGAGTTTTACCGACCTTTTTATATTAGTTCCATTATTGTAACGGACGTATCTGAAACCGAGTTAATTCGCCTCGACACCACAAGCTCGAGACCGACATCGTTCGGGATTTACCAATGCTCGGGATGATTGGTCCACTTGACAGCGTGTGATTGGGCCAAGTAATTTACTTTTTTTTGTTTTCTTTAAATTAATAATTATTTGTGTCGACTCACCGTTCCATATTCGGGATCGATAACGCTAGGGTTTTACAAACAACGGGTTTACCAACCTTAATTTCTTTTAGTTCCGGTACGCATGAATGTGACGGAAACCAACCGAATATCCATAGACTCACCGCCTCAACGCCCGAGAACAACAACAGTCGCGCTTTATCAACGTTCGAGTTTTACCGACCGACGCTACCCATTGGTCCACCTTCATTTATATATATATATATATAGTTCATTTTTTGGTTTTAGTCCCAGTACATAACACACGCAACTGAAACCGACTTAATTCGTGTCGACTTATCGCATTTTCACTTGGGACCGACAATGCTTGGGTTTCGCCTTCACCCAAGTTTGACTGACCTGCCTCAGCGCAACGCGCCGGGTAAAATACTAGTTAATAATTTTATATTATGGTCCAAGTCCACAAGCCCAAATGATTCTTTATTTTATTTAAAGGTGTATTAGTTTTTGTTAATCTCAAATATCAGCGTTTGGTCACTGCCGATCTTAACTAACGAATTGCTTGATCACGATCCAACCTATTATCATATTTGCTCCCAACGGCCTGCGACTAACAGAATGCTAACATTGTTAGTTGTAGGTCGCCGGAAACGCTTTTTACCGAAAAAGTCACATTTTTTGTCAGAAAACTCAACCTAAACATCACCTGAAAACCACCACCACCGACTGACTCAACATAATCAGCCACCACCACTTGAGCACCACCAACCAATTCCGACGATGGTTCTAGGGTTCCGGAGACAATAATTGGGGCTTTTACTTATTAAAGGTTTCTAAATGACGAATAGGTTACAAAAATGTTTAAGACAAAAATGTTGAGTTTTCTGACCAAAAACGTTTTTCTGGAGACCTAAAACTAACGACATGGACTGTTGGGAACAAATATGATAAAATATGGGATCGTTATCAGCCAATTCGTTAGTTGGGACCGATAACGACCAAATTCGCTAATTAGGACCGATAACGAAAAAAAAATAATAGTTCATATTAATAAAAACCAATATATCATTAAATAAAGAATGGGCTTGTAGACTTCGACCATGAATGCGGCTTCCCAAGATGAAATACATATTTTAAAAATAAAAAAATAGCTAAAATATTACTTTTGACAAAATAATAATAAACTAAATATAAATACTAGCAAAACAGTCATACTCGTTGACAACTAACAAAATCTAGAACCAATTTGAAACATTGAAGTCCCTTAGCTTGCTGAGATGTCTTTCCATATCCTTTCGGTCCTTGTCCCATTCTTCGCGATGAACAACAGTCGTCGGATCATCTCTCTCCCCCTACAAAAAGGTATCGTGCTAAGAGCGTTAGACAACATCCAACATTCTTGAACGAAAAAAAATTTACAAAACAAGATCATCACCGAGGGAATTATTTTGAATGATGTTGCATTATCCCGAATAACCAGAAAATCATTCTTTCAATCCCTGTTTCGTCCTTCAGGAACTGTCACCTGTAATACATAATGATAATCCCATTAAAGAAACCGAGAATTTGAATTGCAAGAAAACGTGCATGTTCTGACCCATTTATGCATGAACGGGTTGGTTTGGGTTATGCTTCACGTACAGTTCAGTTCACGATTCGGAACCTGGTAGCGACACTGTAAACCAAACCGGGACTTTTATTTCTGTTTACTTTCTCGGGTTTGGAAAATGCAGTTAATGTGTACTTTTAAAATTATTTCTGTTTTCTTACTACACTAGTTGATAACGGTATTCTTTTTCCGGAAGTGCAAAAATTAATAATGTATGATTCTATAGAAATTTTTTTAAACGGGAGTGAAGATATAATTCAAAGAACTATTTGTACTAACCAAGACTTTGGCCCGAGTTATCGATTTTGTTTTTGAATCTATAACATAAATCTCTTCAAAGTCAAGCACAAAGTCAGGATCATCCAACCGTCGGTTCCGGTAGTGCTTCGTCAAAAACACCTTCAACAAGAAAACAGGGTTACTACATTGCAACATATAGAAAATGAAATAAACTTATAAAAGTACATACTGAGCACTAATGGTAAATATATAGTTTAATAACCATATGTAATGTATAAATTATTATTTTAAAAATAAAAATGTCAAAATATCCTACCATGGTAGAAAATACAATTTATATAATGGTAATAGAGGTAATAAAGTGAGTGGATCCACTGATCCAGATTAGGTTGACCCGAAACAGTTTTTGCCCAAAATATATAACTTTTATAAACTTCTAATGTATCAAATACGATTACAAAAACCCATAATTCCGATAACTCTAAAAAAGATAGTTTAGGAGATTTAATATATGAGTTTCTCACCTTCATAACCTCCCATTCGGATTTGTACATGGGATCTCGAAGTGCATCAATTGGTGGTTCTGTGACGTTATAGGTACCCCAATCACTCTTTGCACATCTAATATACTGCAATCGAAAGTATTATTATCCACTCAATTATTTTTAAAAAATGGTAAAACTGTAAGTTTGACTATTAAAAGGAATCGTTTATACGCATAAAAATTAAACTAGGACTAACCTTTTCGGGCATGGGCGCAAGAACTCTTGGAATCGCATAGATATCAGTATCGGGTTCGGTCACATACATCTGCAACACCAAACCAAAATGTTTTGTTAAAGTCTTCCACAAACACAAAATAATAGCAATAATAAGATTTTCCAGCTTTAAGACCAATTTGACAACACTAATTATCTACCATTACCAATTCATAACCTTTTATTACCTTGTATCAACTTTCAAGTCAACAGTTTGGTCAAACAGACCTCAAAACTCAATTTACATCCAAATTAGTACTCCAACTATCCAACACCTTGGTTTTTTAAGCCTTAAGGTATGCAAATCCATTACCCGAAAACTCACCAGACCCCAAATACCCGAAAAGTCATCAATTGTTCTTAAATGAGTAAATATCATAAAAAAAAATAATAAAAAAAACAATATACTCTCAGTTTTTACGCATGAAAGTCCCTCAACAAATTTCCACACATTAAAGTCACTCTACAAGGTAAATCTGAACAAAACAGGTTGAAATCGGCACATCCAAATTGTATTAAAAGAAAGAAAATATAAAAATATAAACCATGAAAGAAAAAATAAATAAAAATGCAAGCAAAACAACAGGATGTATCGTATCGGTTCCAAGTTCTTTTAAAAATCACAATTTTGTTTGAATTAATACGCAAGAGGAATTTTAATGTGCATAAAATTGATCAAGAGCTTTTGCAAAAAAATTATAATAACTTTATCCAACAAAATCATCTCCAGACACCCCAAAATCTTAGTTTAATAAGTCAAAATTGGTCAAAGTTAATCAAAACTAGAGTCTAACATCCAAAATTAGTCAAATTGATTCAAAATCAAAACACAAAACCAATTCATCTATAAACTAATGCCATACCTCTCTAAAATCATAAACATCATTATCGGGGTCGGGCGGCTTGCGAATAAAGAAATCGCAATCCATCAAACTAATCTTATGAAACTCCTCTTCATTAATCCGATAATCCACCACCTCCTCCGAGTTCCACCCCTGAGTCGACACAAAGCTCTTACTACTCACCGCCGTAATCCCATCCTCACCGCCAACAACCTCGTACTCAACATCATAGTCTCTCTTATTATCCCCCTCGTCCACCTCTTCCTCGTCCATGTCGTCGTGATCGGCTTCTCCGCCGCCCTCTGCGTCGCCGTCAGCGTCGCCGCCGGCGTCTCCGTCGTCGGAGAAGATTTTGAAGCTCCGTTTTGGTAGTTTTGGAAATGGGTTGAGGGTTATGGAGGTGAAGGCGAGAGTACGAATGGTGGGTAGTGAGGGGATTTGGGTTTTAATTGGGAAGGTGCGGAGTGGTGGTGGTGGGAGGAAGAAGACGGTGGTGCTCATGGTGGTGGTCCGGTGGACTCAGGGTTTAAGATAAGGTTTTTGGGAGTTTAGATTTTGGGCGGAGGGAAACAGTAAACCATTTGCTAGAGTTGTCTTTATTAACTTTTTTTTTTGTTAGGACCGCTAATTTCTTGTATTTATACTACCGTAATCTCTAAATTTGGAGAGCCCCAATGCCCTATTCTGACCAGACTATTTTGTCTTAACCGGACCCACGCTGGCTTCAAAGTTTGTCTTTATTAACTCAATTATTGCTATTATTATTATTATTATTATTATTATTATTATTTTATTTTATTGTCATTTTGGGTTTGAATCAAATACAAATTAAATTAATGTGCTAATTATAAGAATCAAGTAGTGTATTATATATACAACAATCAACATAGCGCAATTATAATGTAGCATAATTACAATACGGTGTAATATATAATTACACTAATTGTAAATATAATTACACTAATTGATTCGCACAGTTAGCACGTTAATTTAATTTGTACAATAACTTTCTCCCATATCTATTTATTACGTATATTTATCAAACTCTTAAAACTCAATTACATATTTCTCCTTTCTAAACTATACGTATTACATATTTACTCATCTCGTTAAAATTTCTTTTTAAGTTACTATTTTACTCTTATTATCTTTTTATTTTTTGAAATCAAATATATACCCACACATGTCTGCACACATAATCGTAAAAGCAATCACACACTCAAACCCACTTGCAGACCCTTCGCCGGCACACCTCAAAACAATCCCAAACCTTACTTTAAATTGGAAAACACCTAGCCGGAAAAAGAACATCAGGTAGCATACACCTCATGGTGATTCAAACCGACAGCACCGGCGGCGGTTGGTTTTAGTCAACTCTGACAGAAAAGGGTGGCGTTTGGCGGTCAGAAACCAACGATGCCATTAGTATGTAAGTAAAAATGGATGAGATTGACCCTTTCTATTTCACGGTGGCTGCTTTACAAAGGGGAGACGATGATGGCTTACGGTGGAGTTTGCTTTGAAGGTGAGTAACAGTGATGGTATAGGAAATATATGTCACACCCCGACCAAAAGCGGCGGAGCATGTAGGGGCACGACTATGATTGCTCAACAATATTTAAACAACTCATTCATTTCATTCAACATAAAATAACAACACAACTTGTTCATACAAATAAAACAAAGTAAAAGGAAAATAAATAGTTTATTTAACTAATAACCTAAAAGGTTTTATCTTAACAAAGTAGCACTATCTGTGTAACATCTAGGAAAAACTCATATTTATTTTGGGTTAAAATTGCCAACTTTGAAAGTTGAAGGATTAAAAATAATCTTAAAGGAAAGCAATGAGAAAAATGAGATAAGAAAAAAAAATAAGCATGGAAATAAGAAAAATCCATCCCACATGGAAAGATGGAAGAAATGGAAAGCATTTCACATGAGTATAAATAAGGAAAAGATATTTTCATCTCACATGGAAACAAACAAAGAAATTGAAGCTCTTTATAAGGAAGCAAGCTTCCATAAAAATGTTTTAATGTGGCTAACCACTCTCTATAGTCACGCGCACGCGCACAATCTCGTGCTCGGGCAATGGGCGTAATGTGGCATTTTGATGGTGCACTTGGCACTTCGCACGCTCGCATCGTCGCAAGCCGCATAAGGGCCGCTTTAGTATTTTTTGGACAAGTACAAGGACTGGAAATGAAAATATGAAAAGTTCATTCTTCGCGATACGCGAAGGATCAAGCCTCAACATCTTCGCGATACGCGAAAGACAAAAGACTTGAACCGACTTTGGAGCATCTTCGCGATACACGAAGAAGCAAAACCAGGCATCTTCGCGATACACGAAGTGGCATTTCTGCATGCGTGACACGTAGTAGCACCGCGTGACACGTGGCAACCCTACTGATGACTCAGCGAAGCTAGTGCACCTTCGCGATACGCGAAGCAGCTTCGCGATACGCGAAGATGCACGATTTCAGCTATAAATAGAGGGGTGTTCGGCACATTCCAACTCACACCAACCACTTCACTTTTCACACGTTTTGCATCGTTTTTCGTGCCGACCTCGAAAGGCGTACCGACCTCGTGAAGCGTGCCAAGCTCCGAAGCTCTGACGGTGTAAGCTCTGTTACGCGATATAGAGTAGAAGTGCCGCTCGATCAATCATAAGTATTTAACTCCAAATACCCGTACGAGGTAGGGTTCTGATTAAGTTATTATTTTAATAGCTTAGACCATAGTCGGGGGTATAGCCCAAACCTTGATCACTGTTAAATATAATATAGATTTTCATAAGCAAAAGTTATAGTTAATTATAGTTTCTTCATGATTAAGAAACGTAATCATTTTCATGCAAAAGGTATAATTAAATAGTATTTCTTAATGATTAAGAAATATACTATTCATTCACAGATTATAGACAAAGTAATGTTTCTTCTTGAAGAAGAAACCTGGTATAAATGTTTCTTCCTGAAAAAGAAACCTGATATATAATTAATAAATAAACAAAGGGACTAAAGGTCCACATGTTTTGTACAAACAGACGATTTGTCGAGGTTACAGCTATGCAAAACAGACTACGAGGTCTGAAGCTAGATCATTGATCTAGACATTTATATAAATGTTATACTCGTACTTTAGGTCCGAGATAACAGTCAATCAATCAAACAGAAAGCTGAAAACAGAAACAAGAATCAGTAACAGAAACTGATTTACAGACAGGGGTCAGCAACCGAAACTGAACAAATATACAGGAATCAGTGTCAGAAACTGATTACAATCATCAAAAAGGTGAATGCGCCCTAAACTTTTACAACTCTTTTAGAGTCTAAACTGTTTACATAGGATTTACGAATCCTTAAAACTTTGTGTTACAATAATGAGAAACGAGCATACTCAAATTAATAGTATACGTTTGTCTGGATCCATACATACATGGTGACTCGGATTTCCCCGAGGCCATGCATATCATCAAACATGTCTCTGGTAGTCTACAGGACTAATAAGAGAAATGATACTGTGTATATGATTAATTGTACACGTATTTAGGGTAATTGTAACCCAATTGAGTTGGGTGCCTAATGAGTATTGTCACAAAGATATTGTTATTGTTTACACAATGGTATTATTGAGTCAACGTTATTCACCGGCTATGTGCTGACGTATTTTCCCCCCATATTTCAGGGAAAATTGTAAAGAATAGAATTGACAGGCAAGACTGATAGAAGATTGGAGACAAAGTCATTAGAGGTGATCTGATGGCTCAGATATTTTATTCAGAATATTATAAAGAATAATATTTTCAAAAGATATGTATTTAAATTATCAAACGGGTGTTCAACTCCCAAAATTTCAATATAATAATGTTTTTCTGAAAAGACTTCCACTGATATGATATTTTACAATATCCAAACGGGTATTCTAACCCGATATTTTATAAATGAATAATATATCTTAAAAACTTCTGCTAATAACCCGCAACTCTGATATATTATCTAAACAGATACTAACTAACGGGTGTCGCACCCAGGCCCTGAGTCGGGGTGTACAATCTGATTAGTTTTTTTTTTAAAAATTATCAAAATTCTTTACTTTTTTCCCTCTATGTATACTATAAATAGAGAAATAAAAAGTTACGAATTATAGACTACAACTTGGGTGCCCATGCGATGCGATGAGGTATGCACACAAACATGACATCGAATGTGTAACTGGTGTTACACGTTTCAGTATGTGCGTGACTTCACAACAGTGCGCGCGTAACCCGACGATAGTATGCACGTAATGTGGCATTAGAAGCTTAACCAGTATTAGTAATTACGTCACACAATGACTGTAGGCGCGCAATTAGGTGTCGGTGTGCATGTAAAGCTAAAATGATCGCGTCTTGACCCGCAATCCATTCCGCCTGACACTGTTTTAACCCGAAATCTATTTTGGCTTGACCCCATTCGACCTGAACCCGTCACAAACCAAATTAACATTTTTCGTATCGACCCATTCCAACCTTAACCTTTTCGACCCATGACCCAAACGACGGAACCCGCCCAACCCGTTTGACGGTTCCTAACGGTAATCATGTAATACATTAAGTTTTTAAATAAGAAAAGTATTGCAATAGCATACTCAAATTAAAAAGAATAAAATACTCATTTTCTATTGTATAATGTTTTTTTAAAAAATATTAACGTGTGAAAAATTATAAACGGTGTAGTTGGTTTAAAATAAGGGCTATATATGTAACTATTCAATAAATTTGCAAAATGTGATTAAAATTAATGGACCAAACTTATAATTATTATTTAATAAATTAAATCAGTGTACATGGTTTTGCTAAAAGATAAAACTGTTAAAAGACAAAATTGCCCTTAAAATGTCTTAAACTTATGCATTATGGTTTGTATTTAAAGTAATAAGTTTGGTACTCCTTAAAAAATTTAAGACTACTTTTATTCACAACCCAACCCAACTCAACTTTTTAATAAAAAATTAATTTCCCTCTCTTCCACCTACACAATCCAACCCAACCCAACTGTTCACTTTTATTCATAACCCAACCCAACCCAACCCAACCCAAACAAATTATTTTAATACATATATCTTATTAGTTTTTAATTTATTCTATAAAATTTAGTAAAATTAATAAAAATGTTTATGTTTTAAACAATATTATTTTAAGTATAAAAATCATTAAAAAAAGATAATATCATAATTCTATTAAAAAAACCTTGAATTTTTACAACTATTAAAAAACAAAATTTTATATATAATAATATTAAAAATATATTTTAAAAGTGCTCCGTTCTAATAAAATTGTTATCAAAATATTCATAAAAATAAACTAAACAAGACTATGTTTTTAGATTTTTGATATAAGTCAAACAATATGAATTATTAAATAAAACTCAAATTATATAAAAAACAAGTTGTTTAAAAGTAAAAAACAAAATAATATTTAATTAAAAAGTGGGTTGTGACCTAGGTTGGGGTTGCAACCCGGGTTGTAGTGTGAAAAGGATTTAATCTTTTTATTTATTCCTTAAATAGTGTCATGACCTCCTAAGAGGTCACTAATAAAAGTAGTAGAGGTCCCTCACTCATGCTATATATAGTACTAGATTTTATCCCCGTATTATAGGGGTTGTTTACATTATTCGTTTTTAATATTTATATATATATATATATTTGGATTTTAATTTTATTTATTGTAAGAAAGTTAATAATTAATATACTTGAGGTTTGATGATAAAATGGTTTCACAAATAAATGATATATTATAATCCGGTTTAAAAGCTATCTGGGCTTGGTGATACCCATTACCCGTTTATTTTCTTTATTATAAAATGGTTTCTTAATTATAAATAATATCTTTTTTTTAATAAATAAGGATATTAACTTTTAGTATATCCCTATTTTATAGGATTTTCATATCAATATTTGATGAGATTAATTTTTAATATAATGAGATGTTATAACTCTTTTAAGAGCTATCTGAGTTTGGTGAGATCTTTACCCGTGAATTCGGGTCAAATGCGTGAGAAGCCTTTATTTGTTTACAAATAAAGCAATCTGATGGCTTGAGAGAATGGTTGTTTTACATTTATTGTTTTTTAATATTTTTTTTTTGGATTTTAATTTTCTTTATTATAAGAAAGTTAATAATATACTTAGGGTTTGATGATGAAAAGGTTTCATAAATAAATGATATGTTATAACCCGTTTAAAAGCTATCTGGATTTGGTGACCCATGACCCGCTTATGTGTTTTACTAAAAAAAATGTTTATTAATTATAAATAATATCTTTTTCTTTTTAAATTGGATATTAAATTTTATTATATCCCTTTTATATAGGATTTTCATATCAAATAATTGGTAAGATTAATTTTTAATTTAATGAGAACCCGTTTAAGAGCTATTTGGTTTGGTAAGACCCATACACATGAATTCGGGTTAAATCAATGAGAGACCTCCATTTAAAAATCAAGCAATCTGGTTGCTTCCATGAAAGGGGGAGCGACCACATCGCGACACGTAGGATTTTAGGGGTTTCATATATATATATATATATATATATATATATATATTACTAGATATTATCCCCCGTATTACGGGGTTGTTTTACATTATTAGTTTTTAATATTTATATATGTATATTTGGATTTTAGTTTTATTTATTGTAAGAAAATTAATAATTAATATACTTGAGGTTTGATGATAAAATGGTTTCACAAATAAATGATATGTTATAATCTGGTTTAAAAGCTATCTGGATTTGGTGATACACATTACTTGTTTATTTTCTTTATTATAAAATTGTTTATTAATTATAAATAATATCTTTTTTTAAAATAAAATAGAATATTAGTTTTTAGTATATTCCTATTTTATAGGATTTTCATATCAAATATTTGATGAGATTATTTTTTAATATGATGAGATGTTATAACTCGTTTAAGAGCTATCTGGGTTTGGTGAGACCTTTACCCGTGAATTCGGGTCAAATGCGTGAGAAACCTTCATTTACAAATAAAGCAATGATGGCTTGAGAGAATGGTTGTTTTACATTTTTTGTTTTTTAATATTTATTTTTTGGATTTTAATTTTCTTTATTGTAAGAAAGTTAATAATATATTTAGGGTTTGATGATGAAAGACTTTCATAAATAAATAAAATGTTATAACCCGTTTAAAAGCTATCTGGATTTGGTGACCCATGACCCGCTTATGTTTTTTACTATAAAATTGTTTATTAATTATAAATAATATATTTTTCTTTTTAAATTGGATATTAAATTTTAGTATATTCCTATTTTGTAGGATTTTCATATCAAATAATTGGTAAGATTAGTTTTTAATTTCATGAGATGTTATAACCCGTTTAAGAGCTATCTAGTTTGATAAGACCCATACCCATAAATTTAGGTTAAATCAATGAGAGACCTCAATTTAAAAATCAAGAAATCTGGTGGGTTCCATAAAAGTAAGAGCGACCACATCACGACACATAAGATTTTTGGGTTTTCGTTTATATATATTATAGATAGATAGATATAGATATAGATTATTGTAGGTCCCCGCTGGGGCGTCGCCGATCGATACGAGATCCGCACGAGGTCTAGGAGTGCGGAATCCTCCTAGACTCGTTAATGGTGTACAAGACGAATAACACAAACACGTACACGATCAAATACACAAACAAATACTAGAACGACATAAACAAATCTGCAGATTCATATATAAAATAATCACGTTACATACCGTAACAAAAACAGAAACACGACTGACCCGAGGTGAGCTCTACCTCGGGTCGTCTCACACGACTCTAGTCTCTTACTCTCTCTCAATAAACAAGCTGCTCAAACACACACTGATTTCTAGATACCTAAAACTAAACAAGACACAACTATATATAGACAAACATTCACGGGCCTGGGCTTCAGTAGGCGAAGTTGTGCTAACTTCGCCTAAGGCGAAGTTGTGATAACTTCGCCGTTGGCAGAAGTTGTACAACTTCGCCGTTGGCGAAGTTGTTCTAACTTCGCCTAAGGCGAAGTTGTGCTAACTTCGCCTGTGGCGTTCCGCTGGTCAGAATTGCATAGCGACGGTCACAAAATGCACCAACAGTCTCCCCTTTGACCGTTGCTCTCAATTCTAACAAAACACGAAAGATCATCTGTTACAAAACATGCACCAACAGACTCCCTCTTAACTGATGATCTTCTGTTTGCAGTCAACCAGCCGTGTCTGAAACTGTCCTGTAGCTTCACAAATCTACCAATCACCCAGCGTCTTCCATATCAGATCTCCCCTTCAGTGTAAGCTTCTCCGACTATAACGATTGAGGTCTTTGTAATGCATGCATCCCCGTGCCAATAGATCATCTCAACCAATCACGTGAGTCCATCTGACTTCACCAACACATGAAGTTGGGCTTCCTCCACAACTTCACCAACTCGTCGGCATACGATAAGGTTTAATCTTCAACTACTCAACATCAAGTGATCAATTTCATCACAAAACCACCCTGACAGAATCTAACACATGACCATTAAAAAATCTGAAGCATCTTCAATCACCAGGGATAACGATCAGGAACATAAACACTTTAATTCCCGGTTAAATCCAACTTGTTCCAGAATCTTCACTCTAATAAATAAGCATCACGTTTCAGGATCCAATTCTCGAACGCCTTGAAAATAACATAAATAATATGCTCTGACCGCAATCCAGTAATGACGAAAAACCTTCAGTTCAATTTGACTTTCTTCGGTTGGTCACCACGAACAACAACAATTTCCTTTCCCACAAACACCCGAATATGTGTCACTATCCAGTTTCAAACAATAACCCATTCACAACCTCAACTCCAAATCAGAGTTGACACGTATTTGTTCACACGTAAAACCAAAAGATAACAAGATCACTCGTTGACGGAACAACATCTTCGGTCTCACAATAATCGTGTACACCTGGCCATACAGACGGAAAACTCCAAAATACTTTTCTTTTTTTTTTAATCTCGTTAACTTCGCCGAAAGTTAACATCGCCTGGCTATAACTTCGCCGGGCTATAACTTCGCCAGGCTATAACTTCGCCTGGCTATAACTTCGCCGAGAAGTCAACTTCGCCTAAAGTCAACTTCGCCTGTTCATAACTTCGCCGGACCTTATATCTTCGCTGAAACCCTACGAACAGTGACGGCAACTTCGCCTGATAAACAATAACTTCGCCTGAAGAACTGTTCGGCCAGAAACGCACAGAAACGTGCCAAAAACACCAAAACGCAGATCTCGAACCATAGCGTAAGAGCCTAAGGCTCTGATACCACTTGTAGGTCCCCGCTGGGGCGTCGCCGATCGATACGAGATCCGCACGAGGTCTAGGAGTGCGGAATCCTCCTAGACTCGTTAATGGTGTACAAGACGAATAACACAAACACGTACACGATCAAATACACAAACAAATACTAGAACGGCATAAACAAATCTGCAGATTCATATATAAAATAATCACGTTACATACCGTAACAAAAACAGAAACACGACTGACCCGAGGTGAGCTCTACCTCGGGTCGTCTCACACGACTCTAGTCTCTTACTCTCTCTCAATAAACAAGCTGCTCAAACACACACTGATTTCTAGATACCTAAAACTAAACAAGACACAACTATATATAGACAAACATTCACGGGCCTGGGCTTCAGTAGGCGAAGTTGTGCTAACTTCGCCTAAGGCGAAGTTGTGATAACTTCGCCTAAGGCAGAAGTTGTACAACTTCGCCGTTGGCGAAGTTGTTCTAACTTCGCCACAGGCGAAGTTGTGCTAACTTCGCCTGTGGCGTTCCGCTGGTCAGAATTGCATAGCGACGGTCACAAAATGCACCAACAATTATAGATAGATAAATTTATAGTGTATAACGTTGACATGGTTTTTTTATCTATTCTAGATTCTCAGTTTCTAACTTCTTTCCATCTCGTATTTTCTATCATCAATTCAGTTTTATATTTAAAATAAAATAATTATTTTAAATATCTATAATAACTTTTAAACAATAAATAAATGACCATAAATCTCATGTATTTAATAAAAAGGTTTGTTTAGGTTGGATTACTAATAAGTATAAACAAGGGTGTTTTTACCTTTTTTTTACAAGAAATGCCCAGACAAGCAGGGTCATGTTGAAAAAAATGGATCAACCTTTCGTCTGAAGAACCAAATGTGATCACCCGACCCACACACCCACCTAGGAGGAAATCCGCAACTCACATAACCCCCTTAGCTCCACCTTAAACAATTTGCTCTAGGAGAAACTCATACCTATGACCTCCCGTAAGAGAAGTCACGAGGCTACCGTTGGACTAATTAATTGGTCTTTGGTTTAAAAAAATGAGTTCGGTTGACTTTTAGATGATTGAGAGGCAGAAATTGGTTTGTTTTTAATGAAATATTTCGGGTTATAAATGAGAGTGTTCTTAATAGCAACAAAATTGTGATACATCTTGTAGTTCACTAGGATTATTGAACTTCCATAGCTACAGAGTTTGCTATTGAGTGGAGTTCTTGATATATACCAATGTAAATGCAACAGTTACACCAATAACTATTTAGTAAACGTTACTATGTTTCACCCCAATCCAAGTGTTGGTTCCATACCTATATAAAGGGATCATTTGGTAAACACTTATTATTTGGAGAAATCACTTCCTGTCTTTTCCAATAATGATTTTCTTATATGCAAAAAACTTAAATTTGAAAGTTCCAAACACTATTCAGAAGGCTGTCTAAGTCATATGTGGAATATACAAAACCGACAAAGATTAAATAATTATGTATCAATCTTGTTTTTCATTTTTATTTTATAATGTTAGTTTGGGCTCAAATCATACGATAAATTTTGTCATATATATTTACATCTCTTAATGCACACCCCACTGATATCCCACTTAATATACATGACTACGGGGTGTTTGGCCTAGCTTTTTTAACAAAGCTTATAGATTTTTTAGCTAAAATAAGCTTAATTTGGTGTTTGATTTAGCCTTTTAAGCTTATGCTTATAAGTTTATATAAGCTAATTTGAAAAAGCTTATTTGTGTAAGGGTGTAAGTTACTCATTTGCCTTCAAATGGTAATGAATTAATAATTATTGAAGCAACTTATTACTCTAACAAACTAAAGAATATTGGATTTAACTTATTATCAACTTGTAGAATATAAGCTAATCTAAACACTTAAGAAGAACTTATCAAATAATAGAAAATAAGCTATAAGTTGTTTTAAAATATAAGCATAAGCCAAAAATAAAAGTTAGGCCAAACAACCCCTACATCGCCAAGCCTATAAGTAAAATATATATTTAACTACATATTCGACAATTATAACATAACAAAAACAACATAGTAAGCTTTTCTTACCAAATATCACGACCAATCTATGTGCTTATAAGCCTGAACTCTGCACCTTGCAACTTCTCCCAAAAATTACAAACTTGGTAGCTGGTTATATAGGTACTAGTTTAATGATGACCATCATCATGAGTTTAAAACACAAAGTTACAACAAACATCCCACTCATAGGAGTGTACCATTATTGACAGCAAACCTTACAAAACACATACATAGTTAACGTGTTACAAACCTTAATAGTAACACATTATAGCTTCCATAAGTTTAGATATATAGGCTTGCATCCAAGGAAATATAATATTACTACATCCTCTCATGCAAGTTAGGCTGCATTGGTTGGAGCCTGAAGGAAAAGGGTTCATTTGATTGGTAATCTCCCATGGCTGCCATTTCACTTTGTTGCTGCATATACATAAATATAAAAAATAAAAAACATGATCGATAGACACGATAATAGAGTTGTTAGATGCGCGATCGCTGAACTTACCACCATATACATGAGATGCTTATTCTCCTCTTCTAGAGCTTGTTCCTAACGCACATGGTACAGAAATTTAGCTTACTTTAAACTAAGTAAAGTACTTTTTAAATAATGTGATTGAAACTAGTAAATTGTAATAACACCAAAACTTACACGTTCTCTCATGATTTTGGGGATTTCATCCTGTTCAGGTTTTAGAAAATACAAGTCATCAGAACATATATTGAAACATATGCACCAAAATTAGTGTATGTTTAGTTTAAGTTATCTTTGAATAAGCTTGCCTTTTTCTCACGGATGTTAGTAAGTCCATTTTCAAGTGCATCTTCATATCCAATTAGTTCTTCATAGTTCAAAGATGTTATATCTTCCCCCTTTAGGTGCCTGAAACAAAACATTTATGAACAAATTTTATTTATTTATATATATATATATAGAGAGAGAGAGAGAGAGATTATTGATTACCTAAGCTCAATTTGCATGCTCTCATTTTCTTTCTTGATTCTGTCAATTTCATTCTGCAGATTCTATAAATATTTGCCAAGATCGATCATCAAGAAAAGACATCAATCACCATTCAAGAAATTCTTTGATAAAGTAAAGACATATTATAAACCTAGATGTCAGTGGATAATAATATATTCACTTCCTATACATTTCAAATCAAGCATAAAGCACTAGCTGATATCTCAGGTTTTTGCAAGTAAAGGGAAGTGAGAGAACACCAGTTTATTTCCAGATCTGTTGATAGATGTAACATCTCATACACCCTTGTTAAAATAAAGTCCTGGATCTTAACCTATTTATAGATCTGGCCGTAGAACTCATGTATCAAGCTACTTAACATCTTTTTGGCATACAAAGAACAACCAGATCTTAAATCCCATGAAAACACAAAAGAGTTACAAAAGCCTACCTCATGTTTAGCATCCCACAACTTATTTCCAGAAAGCCTTTGATATCGATCCAGCATGTCAATCAAGCTATAAAATATTAAAATTAGCATCAACCCATAAAAAGAAAGAAAACCCTAAAATGATAAGAGTAAAAGATGAAGGATCTATACTTGGTTTTGGGGCTGCAGTACTCATACATCTTGCCAGAAGAGCCATAGACGACAAGAGAGACATTAGCATCACAAAGAACAGTAATCTCTTTAGCTTTCTTGATGATTCCATTCTTTCTTTTTGAATAAGTGACTTGCCTGTTACTTGTGTTCTCTATCCTCTTGATCTCTATCTTTCCTCTCCCCATTATTCTAGATCTCTCTCAAATTGCTTTCAGGAACTCTGTTAACAATGAAGAGATTTAATGAACCACAGAATATGAGAGAGAGAGATTTCTATTAAGGGCTGGGAAACAAGAGACTTTCCAAAAGAGTGAATAAGAGTTTCTTTCCTTGTGGGGCTTTGACATGCCCAAGACAACTTCATATTATCTCTTGTACTTCTCTATTCATTTAATCTTATTTAATTAGTTCCTGTGATTAGATGCATGACACTTCTCAATATCCTTTGGTCTATTTCATCTAATGTAACCCTCTATAAAATCTTCCACAGGTAATTAATTAAAGTTTTTCTTACCCACTTAATAGCTTTAATTAGCTATTACCGTAAGGGTATATGTGTTGTAATTTAACTAAAAGTAGCATAACTCAATGTTAGCTTTAATTAGCTATTACCGTAAGGGTATATGTGTTGTAATTTAACTAAAAGTTGCATAACTCAATGTTATATAGACAGTAAGCTTTAACTAATCTATTCTTTAACAAAGCTTATCATGGATTAACTAAAAAAGTAAATAAAAGAAAAAAAAATATGATTGGTTGGTTGGTTTGAAATGGCGTCCAACTTTGACACGCTCGTTTGGTTTAACGCCCATAATTGTGTTGATGTGTCTTTGCCTGTGGAGTTTAACTCCCACAAGGCACAGTAATCATCACTTTTAATTAGAAACATTTTTATAAAATATTTATCGTTTTAGCGAGTTTTATAAAGTAATAAATTTGTTATTTAATTGAAACAAAACTATAATGCAAACACACAACCAAAAACATTGCATATGTGAATAACTGAAACTGTGTATATATACAACATCAATTTGTACATACATAACAATAAATACAACTGAATGACCTAGACTACGTCGGGCAGCACCCTGATCTGTCTGGCCAGGATCGGGATCCGCCGACCAGAATCTTGATGTGTCTGGCGAGGATCTGGATACTGTTGTGGGGCTGGCAGGGTGGAGGCTCGATACCGGCAGCGTATGACCTCACAGACTCGCACTCAACCAGCTGCATCAGTATGTCCTCTAGCCGGTCAATCCGACGAATCCGCAAGTCCTGAACAAGCACAACAAATAGCTCATTATTGTTGTCTATTGCTTGAGGCTCACCATGATGAGTTATAACATGGGTTTTCCAAATATCATTAACAGTTTTAACACAAAAACTCTTTATGCTCTTGTTTAGGAAATGAGTTTTAAAGAATAAGCTTAGCTTCAAAGTTTTTGAAAACCATTATCTTTTCATCAAATGTCAATGTATTTTATGAGGGTGGTATTGTAACCTTTTCTTTATCATCACCATTTTCAATAATCTCATAAAGATTAACATCTTTGGTTTTTATATAAGTTTCAAATTTTTGTTTACAATAAATAAATAAATAAACCTTTATTTTCAATCGAAGGTGGAAACTGGAAATATATATAAAACTAAAAGGGAAAGAATATGTTTTATTAAAATTTTCTTTGATTGAAAATAGTAATTTTGTTTGTAAACTGTTTTTAAAACTTGTAACATCCGGCCTCTCATACTACATATATTTTTTATTTGCCATCCACAAATTCATGATTTTGTTTTGGTTGCTTTGGTGGCAGTGGCGTAGCTACCTTAGTGCTAGGGGGTCGACCGACCCCTGTGAGAAAAAAATTTTTAGTGGTATATATGTGTTAAAATCTGGTTGACCCCTATGAAATTTTGACACTGATCCCTATGGATTTGAGAACGACCACCAACAGAGAGAACTTGAGATGAAAAAAGAAAAGAGTAAACCTACCATATTTTCCGGCAGCCAGCACAAAGAAGTATTCTCATATTACAGTTAAAGAAGAAAAAAAAGAAGGTGACCTAATTTAACATTTTAAGGATGTAATGCGTCTTTATTAACTCTCTTTCACAGCCCATTATTTTACCAAAATTTAATAGGACATGTGAAAATAAAGATAATGTCAACAAAACATTTAGTTATTTCTGAGTTAGTTTACTTATAACATAATATAAAATAAAAGTCAGTATGCTCTTTTGCCCAAAATCACTTACCCATTTATTTCGTATATGATTAATTAACCTTTTAACTTTTAATAAGCATTTGTTTTGCTTTTATATTTTTTTTTAATATATGAATATCGAACGAATGATGTTATGATTAGATACCAAAAAATTTAAACTCGTAGAAAACAACTATAAATATATTGTATTTTAAATTTTTAATTATGCATAACTAATGACGTATCATGTATTTTTTTTTTTGGTTATATGGTAATATGATATGTTGTTTGATTATCTTTTTTCATATGACCCAGCCCAATTTAACCCGACTTAAACAACCAAAGCGGATCGAAAAAGAAATTATATACCGATTTGACCCGACCCGTACAACCGGACCAGACCGAAGAAAAATTTATATAGCGATAAGCAACTGAGTAATGACCCAAAAGTTTACCGACCCCTGCAAGAAAATTTTCTGAATCCGCCACTGTCTGGTGGAGATTTTTCGGGTGGCCATCTATCCTGATAGTACTCCCACATAAACATATTTAACTGTGAAGTATCGTTCTGCTCCACATCTAGCTCGGCCCAAAACACGTTGATGATATTGAGGTGGGACATTACTTATAAACCGGCCACAAATCTCTCCGGTCACGGTTTATTGCTAATGGTTTGGTTTACGAGTTAACTTAACCATATGTATTTTTTTATGTACATATGTTCAAACTTTGGTTAAAATGTAAAAGTTTATTGTTAATGGTTTGGCTTACGAGTTGACTTAATCCACCCATGATATAAAAAATTAGGAAAAAAAGAGAAGATGCATTAAACCTACATGTCAAAGGTGGATTGATTGTATATTTCAGTTCCTATGCATTTCAAATAAAGCATAAAAGGCTAGATATCATAGGTTTTTGCAAATAAGGATGTTTAGAGAACATCAGTTATTACCAGACTGTTCATTGATGTGACATCTCATTCCTATGTGGATCTGCCGTAGAATTCAACGTCGTTTTGGCAAACAAAGAGCCCATGTCAAACCCACTGTGAGAACTCCCAATTAACCAGATCATTCAAGGAAAAAGCAAGAGGCACAAAGGTTTAAAAAGAAAAAAGAGAAACCCACCTTTTCTTGTGGGACTAATGTTTTAAAAACTGGTTTATACTGGTTAAACCGGATGCTAGGCAAGTGATGGGTACGTTTTATCTCGGTAAATTGAGCGAACGGTTTATAATTTGAACCGCTAGTATTACCGGTGATATTGTTAAGACCAAGCTAAGTTTTATTGTTTAAACTTTATACCAAAGACAAAGTGGCCCATATTTACCTTTGACTAAAATTTTTAACCTAGCGGTCTTTCCAGCACTATCAAACTGTTCAGTTTAAAGATAGCGGCCTTTTCTATACCATGGAATTATGTACTTTTTGATTAAGTTTTAAGATGTTGTATTTTTATGGAATTATAAGGTTAGCTAGTCGATTGGTTGAACTATCGGGTAGAACCGGTTGTACCATTTCTCATCCATTTGTTTGAAAATCATTAATTAATGAACTTTTATAATTAAATTGCAGAATCCAAACATTGTATAATATTCTTTTCAAGATCCCATATCAAGTTAAATCTTTTCAAGATCCCATATCAAGTTAAACCATATGTTTGTTGAGAATACTGAAAGATATTCAAGATCCAAACATTGATGGCATATTTTCTTTTCTTTTGTTACATATGATTTTTACCATATTATTTCTAGGAAATTAATCGAAATAAACAATTCAAATTGTAAAGTGTTATAAAATAACCATTCATTTTGGTTTTCCACTTATAAATATTAACCAATTTAACGTACCAAAACGTACACAATCCGCCAGCAACATGAAGGACAAAAACGAGTCACATACAGGCATTTTTGGGAGTAAAACAACCAAAGGTGAAAAGCCACAGCAAACTGCGTGCACAAATGGTGTAATTCGCATTAGATGTCATTGACGAATTTCGTCAATATATTAACAGTTGGCAATATGACCCTAGACTCTAAGCCAGAGAATTTCGCTTTAAGATCTAAACCTGTCATCATAATTGCCAATGTGGCTCTTTTTCATTACGAAAAAGTCATTTAGTGGCATACAAATAGTGCTGCTAGAAACGCTACATACTAAAGCCTTTTAGTGACATTTTTTCTCCAACCGCTACAAAACTTTAAGCTTTAAGATTGCCCGTTGTGAGTCATGAAATCCCACCGCCAAGCCAGCTCAGCATGCTTTTCACTTTTCACTCCACCACCATAGCACAATCACCGTAATACTCTCTAATGAATGCTTTTCAGTTTTCACTCCATCAGCGTGCTTTTCAATTGTTGTTATTATCATTATTACTATTATTATTATTATTATTATTATTATTTTAATTTTCAATTTATTATCAAACTAGTCCCAAGTCTCCTACTCACTCCATGTAATTATTATTTGAAAAATTGGATTTTAATAATCCAAACTATTACCTATTGACCAATAATAATCCCAATTATCAACCTAATTAGTGGCAATCCAAACTTTCAACTTTGCTACCAATAACGATCCTACATTAACGAATAGTAACATGAAGATCCAATGGTTTTTTTGTGTACTAGATAGATAATATGTGTAAACTTGAGGGGCTATTTGTGTAATTAAAAATAAACGGAGTTAACCATTCGTCAGTGAGGGATCGTTATTGGTAACAAAGTTGAAGGTTAGGATTGCCGCTAGTTAGGTTGGTAATTGGGATTATTATTGGTCACTAGATAATAGTCTAGATTATTAAAATCCAATTTTCCTTATTTTGTCTATTTCTCTCACCCCTTCCATAACACTCTCTAATGAATGTGAAAGGAGAAAGCACATTTAACCCCATATCACTTATGTGTCACGATTTGATTCTTTCACCTATCCCATAACGGCTAGTCTAAGTGGCAAAGTATTACTACCGATTAAACCCCCTTACTCCTGATTGACCGATGCAAGCAAACAAATTTAGTAACGTTAAACATGTGTTAAGTCCACCATCTAGTTATGCATTAATTAAAATCAATTAGTTAATTCCAACACACATTCAATAACATATTTCCAACTAGTTATATAAAGCCTAAATTTAATTTATCTAAGAATTAGAAAAGCCAACAAACCGGTCACACCTAATCAGTAATCACCCAAAGACTCAATAAAATAAACTGATTTTGTACCCGATCAGTAATCAAATTTGAAAGGCATATATATCATATGCAGTTACTCATATTTGGTAAAATCAATAGTAAGGCAACAGGCATTTGGAAACCGACTAGCTGCTTTGCTTCTAATAAAATTTCTAGATGGTCGATCGCTACATAGACAAATCCATACATTGTTCAAAAGCGAGAGCGAAGCCTACAGAGGCGTAGGGCAAGATCTGGCAGGATCCAGGAGCTTAAAATGGATAGAAAGGTTCTTTATCATTTTGAATTCCAAGAGAGGTTAAGTTTTAATGAGAGATGTTTTTTAGTCTAATTAGAGCTTTGGGGTACCGATAACCTTCAAGCCTATATACGCAAACATGCTATGCGTGAGGCGGTGAGGGTGGTTTGAGTGACGATGAATAGATAAACAAAACAATAAATGTTTTCATAGTTGGTAAGACCGATTAAAAAAGTTCTACAACCATCAATGAAATTCTTTCCAGAGCCGTTAACAAATCCAAACAAAGAACTAAGTCAACAAAGTTTCCAAAAATTAAAGATGCCACCAGCAGGATATTAGTTAAACAAATTACCTTTCCTCAAAATGGCCAAAAAGAAGACTGTATTGTTCTTGCAGTCGCAGACAGCAACTACCTACACCTTCAAAAGAAATACATCAACCACGGTTAGTATCTTGTAATAATAATACATAATGATACATTTATAAAGGTTTAGGTAACATCTATACAACAACTTACCTTTCTGCATAGCAAATTATCCAAACATTTTCATGAATGCCATCATCTCGTTCAAGATCATAAAATCAGCATCATCATCATCATCATCGCTGTCGTCGTCGTCATCGTCATTATCATAGTCTGTGTAATCACACTCAGAGCATCCTTCATATTCATCATCAGAGTCATCTACAATATCATAAGCACGCAGATAGCCTTCGAGAGAATGATGAGGAAGTTTTAGATTTTTAATCTGTCTATGACGTCTTTTCCCTAAGTCTGTCTTTAGATCAAGGTAATAGCATTGACGCAGGTCGAGTAATTCAAGGTGACAGCAGCCATCCAAAATGGCTTGTAACCCAATGTTATTCAAGCAGTTCCCAATGAGTTCAAGGTGAGTTAAGTTCGGTAAGTGTTTCCCAATTGCTTTGGCTATCTCATCGAAAGCACTCGTGTACACATCATCACCATTATAATCAACATCATCCTTCCAATGCATAAATGAATTTTGGTTCATTTTGAGTGTTTTTAGCAAGGGGCAATAGCGGCCAACAACTTCAATATCATCTTCCATGACGCATATTCCCACAAAGCTGAGTTCCTCTAATAATGATAATTTATTGAAAGCTTTACTGATCATTATGTCATCTTCATCAAAGTTGTATACGATTTCTAGACGTCTAAGCTGACTTGATCTGTTAATAGAAATAAGGAACATAAACTGCTACACCACTAACAGATAGATATATAAATTATAACATCAACCAAGTTGGATTAAAGCACTAAAAAGCCATTAACGGGCTAATCAAACGACCATCATAGGTCTGCAATACTAATTAGAAAAGATGGAAAACCATAATAGAACATACGTGAAGATTTATACAATAGATATATGACCATTGGAACTTCCATTACGTTTTTCCTTTTATATGTTTAACAAAAGAAAGCGCAACTTGTGCCCGCCTACATGCCTCTCTATTGTAATTGGATACTTTTGTGAAATTATATAATCATTGTATTTAACCTCTCTTGGACTTTAAACAGAAACAAAAGAAACTTTTGAAAAAAAGTAAACAATTAAGCACCATATATGAAATTGATTAAAAAAAACACTAATGCAGATTACAGAGCATATATTTGCAGTAACAAGTCATACCTATCAGCAACATACTGAAGAAGCTTAGAATCGCAACACCGGATGAGGGTTAAATCAAGCAATTGGCCTTGGCTTCTATCCACAGCAACCTTACACATCTTGGCCCATCTAAATGGATACTCTGAATATCCTTCCATATGAATGACCCTCCACATGGCAGGGTCCTTGCAGATTTCACGCCACGCAGTGCACACTAACTGGGCATTCTCGAGTCGGTCAACCACACCAATTCTTTGGAGGATATTCAGCATTAAATCTGATGGAAGCTCCAACCAGTTCCTTGTTGGTTGCCATTGCTTTTTGGATTTTGGAACAAATTTGAACTTCTTGCTTTTTAGCCGTTATGATTTTGATTTCGGTTTCGATGGCATTGTCACTTTAACATTCACAATGCAAATGAAACATTAACCACACAACTGATATGCATACATACAGATACAGTATATGAAGTTCAAACGCCTAACATGTGACAGATTTATATAAAGGAATAGATGACAAAGATGAATTCACAATACACTGAACTCGTAGGAGGCGATGCAGGAGTTCAAATTTTACGAACAAATTGGCGTTTTCGACTAGTGACTAGCTTAGGGATGGCAATATACCGGGTTTGGGCCATGTACCGGTAATCTCAATCTCATACCCGGTTGTAAAATTGTGTCACATACCCAGCCCAATACCCGTCGCCCGTCGGGTATTTGTCGCTTAATTACCCATATGCCCGCGGGTATTGGGTATACCCGTTAATTGTTAGCAATATATTAGCTGAGATTTCCGAGTACATTTCATTTTTTATACCATTATAATTACTGTATACCTTTAATTTATATTAAAACCATTACAAATTAAAATAAGATACATTACATACGTATAAGAGTTATCATAAATATATAATATTTATTATAATTTTATGTATATATTTTACAACATACAATATATAGATAATATCATTCAATACATATCCCAAGAGAACAACTAACTTTTTATATCTACAGAATTTAAAATGAAGCATACCAGACAGACGTTAAGGAAAACTAAATATAAATATTACAACTTTTTGGGTCTTTAATCTGGGATTTTGTCCAGCTAAACAGTATATGGTTTCGACTTTCGGGTAATCGGGTGGGTATCACCTAATCCCGTACATGTCCCATACGCATGAAAATTTATAAAACCAACTCATACCCGACCTAATACCTATTGGGTTTCGGGTATACATGTCCAGAATGTTTCGGGTATACCCGTTGGGCTCGGTTTTGCTACAACAATCCAACAGATGGAAAAGAATAATTGTTTATACTGTTATAAAATGATTATCGACCGTCTAGCCACATTGTAGCTAGAGAAATCATATCACTTAAGCTGTAGTAGCAAGTAATGGAAGTACAACCCTCATTATTTAGTATGCGTTAATGAACCTACCTGAAATTTTGGGCTGAGAAATGGAACTCCGGCGACTTCAAGTTTAGAATTAGAATTGGGGAGGACGGCTTTAAAAAACTGTATATATATTAAAAAATGATTTTGGAAACCGTTTAGCCGTTTTGGGTATAAAAAACCCTTAATTTTGTTTGGTTTATTGCAGGGATTGTTTGGTTGGAGTAGCTAGGTTTGGAGAAAAAGCTCCGTACTAAAGCGCTCTTCGTAGTAGCGTTTAGAAAAATCTATAACCTTTTAGGGTTTTTAGTTACCTAAATAACCTCCCTATATATATATATTTTGTTTTCCCGCCTTCCTTCATCGTCTTATTAATTATCAATCCAAACTAACAGGCTTCTAATTCTATACGTTTCTTTAAGCAGATTTCGTGATCTAAAAGTAGTAAAAGTAAAGGTATGAAATCTGATCTTCGATTATTACTTGTTTTTGATTTCATTGATTACACATGATATAAGATGTTATGATTTGATTGATGATTATTGATGATACGTAACTGTGTATAATTGACGAATTTGATTTTCATAGATGATTAAGATCTTCAACTGCTTTGGACCATTATACTTACTAAACTTAATTCTGCATAATTATGGCTGAGTTTTGATGTAATCTATAAGGATAAACACAAATTAGGTTGGAGATGATATATAAAAGAGTATTAGAATTATTTTGGATATTGGATGTTTCATGAAGATCATATCTTAAGTCTTGAAGGTCAAACTACTTGTATGTTTTGATATGAAAATTGATTGCTATTGATTTAATCGGTTAGGAGTTTAGACTATTGCTTGAGCTGTTTTATGTTGAAATCAAAGTGTTTTGGTTAAAAATCAGATTAAGGATCAATGAACCAAATTCGTATGTGAGGATTGGTGCTTGTATGAACAAAATAATCAAAGTAACAATTGTAAACGATGAACACAGAAATTTATACGAGGAAAAGCCTTTGGTAACTAGTATCCCGCCGGCACAAAAACCTTGGTTAGTGAAAACTATCACTACCAAGTATATTAAACTCAAAAGAATTACAAGTGATGGAATCGAAGCTGATCGCGATTACAGTGAGTTTTTGCTAAGAGTTCTAAGTGTGTTCGTGTGTTCTATGTGATCAGCCAAGGTTCAATATATAAATACAAAAATAATAACGTAAACTAACTAATTCCTACAAATCCAGCCACGTTTATTTACTTTTTCTTCATGACCGTTCACGAACATGGACGAGCTGGATGGACCTGGTAAAATATGCTCTCCGTAAAAGTAGGAATTCCAGTAAGCACGTGTTTTATCTACAAAAAATAGATTAGAATATAACTCAAATAGACCGTTGAGGATCCTTGAACCACAGAGGATCCTTAGTCCTGCTAACAGTTGCCAATGATACTTGATTTTCGAGGATCAAAGATCCTGGTCCCAACAATTTCCCCCAAACATGATAGGTGTGAATGGGGCTACAACTGTCATGTTTATCCCAATGCACATTTAAATCGGACCGTTAGCGATAATATGACGCGACCGTCGCCTGTTAACGCATCATTATCCCTAATAAATAGGTTTCCAACCCTTATAACTTCTCCTTTATCATATCCAACCTCCTATTCCAGCAATAATTATCCTCAGGTATTCCTCTTTCTTTCTCTATTCTTTCTCTTGCTTTCCTCATCCTTTCATCACAATGCCCAAAAGGAATTAGAAAGCTTCCTTTAGTTCGAATCCTAAGGACATAGATTCCATACTTCAAAGCCAACAGCTTCTTAAAGATCCGGTTTCCGAGATTTGCAAATTCACCAATGAAGAAATCAAGGGAATCTCCAAATGTTTCCCCGAAGGAACAGTGTTCAGAGCTTACGACTCTCGATTAAAGAGCGACTGCGTCTCTTCTGACTGGGTCTGCTTTCCTGCACTCCCATTCCTTCTTGGATTCTCATATCCGTTTCCCGACCTTACATCTACTTTCTTCTCTTTCACCGGCCTCAGCTATATCCAAGCCATGCCGATGATGTGGAGGATTTTGCATACGCTTGAGAGATTGATTGCAGAACAAGATTTAGACTTTAATCTTCCAGCCCTTTCTCACCTTTACAGCCTCGTCACCCATGGTTCCAGCAGGTTTCTCTTCAAAAGCAAACCCTTTCAGCCTTTACCAATCAACAAGACCTCCCACAACGATCAAAGCTGGAAGAACCAGTTCTTTTTCGTTTTAAGAGATAGTATTCCAAACGGGAATTTATTACCAACTCGCTGGATCCTGAAGGGTAGGGTAGTGGATCCTGAGGATAGAGGATCCTGACATTATCCTTTAACTAACTGTGGGTTTGTTGTTTCTTGCGCAGTGTCCGATTTCTCAGATCTTGCCACGGACCCGGACGATATTGAGAAGGCAAAGGTGTTCTTGTCGCTGGATCCTTTTGACAGGACCTTTAAGACAGTTATCGAAGAGGTAAGAGATTCGGACAAGAAGACCGCCAGTTCCTCTGAGACGATGTCAAGTAAGTTAGAATCCATCCCTCAATTGTAAGTTTAGTAAATAAGAAAAAATAACAGATAATAAATGACTTATCTTTTCTCGAGCAGGTGCACAGAAGTCCTCATCCAAGCCTTCCAAGAGTTTGTTAGGTCAGTTCTAGCTGGAAGATGTCAAGTCTCATTTCCTCCCGTTCCTCCGAGAAGAAACCCATGTAAAGTTCCAACCTTGCACCGCCGAAGACCATGACTACCCGTTCCAAGGCCAGTATGAAAAGAAAAAGAGATCCTGACGTGGAGATCCATAGTGCCCAGCATGTCTTTGATCAGCCCTCAGAGGTAAGGATCCTTTATCCTTAGTTATAAACTTTTCAGTTGTATTTTTTAACTTGTAACTTTCTCACAGGCGGTGGCCAGTTTCAAGACTTTGTATGACGAAAACATAGCCAGCACAGAGAAGGAAATCACCAAGTATCGTGTCGGGATATCCTTAAAGGACAAGCTGATCATGGAGTTGCAGACTGAAAAGAGCACCTTGGAGGATAAGCTAGCCCTTGCTGACATCCGGGCTCAGGAGCAAGTGGTCGAAGTCACCGAACAAGCCAAAGTGTGGGCTAGCAAAGCAGTGTTAACGGCCAGGATCAAGATCGCTGAGGAGGCCGAGGGTACTGCTTTTGACAAGTCTAACTGGAATGTAGTTTTGTGGAGGAAGACACTGGCTGGGTTTGGTGATGAAGGTGAGGATGCTGGAGGCGATAAGGGAGATGAGGATGCTGGGACTAGTGGGACAAAAGAGAATGCTCCGGAGGACAAGGGTGCTGGTGAAGGTGATGGTGACGTGGTTAAGGAGTGAAGGTGCAAATGGGCGATGAAGGATATAAAGACAAGGCTGGAGCCCATTTTTTATGAAGTTTAAATGGTTTTTTTTTTTTTTTTTTTTTGTGTTTTTATGTGGACAATAGTAGTTGTAATCCTCAGGATCAATGATCCTTAAGACAATTCTGAAAGGTGGTTAAGGTGGAGGGATCCTCTGTTTTGGGGATGAAACCTTAATCGCCTTTCTTTTCTTTTGTTTCCGTATGGACATATGTTAAGTTTCATGTAACCTGATCTGGGTGGATGGTCCACATTTTGCTGGTGAAGCCTGGATCACCTTTTTATGTCGCCTATGATAATATAACTCTTTTGATTCCTGCCTTATAACTCGTGTCACTAGGATAAAGGATTCTCAATCTTTAGAACTTTTTTCTTTAAGATATTTTCCTGTCAAAACAAATCATTAAAAGAGGATATAATAGTTAGAAAAGCTGGATCAAATTTCAACTATCTTGGGGACAAGCCCAACAAATCGTGGGGACAAGCCCAATAAATCGTGGGGACAAGCCCAAAACGTGGGGACAAGCCCAATAAATACGAGCGACGAGCCGATCCTTGGCGTTGGCCCAATTGTACGCGGTGACGAGCCTAACTCGGCGTTGACCTTAACTTGTGTATATGGTACGTCTACCATTTAATTCATAGGATCCAAGATATAATTTTTAGCTATGAAATTGTCAGCCACGTATAGTGCACTGGTCCCATAGCCTCTAATTATACCCGGATAATCATGCGCTCCAGGCGAGGGTGTAGAAACCGTAATTCGGGAGATAAGGTGAAGACCTTATAAACCTGGCGACAAGGCCGATTAAACTTAGGAGAGAGTTGGCCAACCCGTTTTTTCCACTTGAGGGCCCTATTGCTCAGCATCTCTGCAACTTGACATATTTGACAAAACAAGAGTATAATGTGAAAATATAAACATAAAGTAAAATTTTACCAAGTATCGGACTGAAGCAATCAAATAGGATCCAGGATCCTGTTCAACAAAAATACTTTTTTAAATGGATTGCATTCCAAGCCCTTGGGAGCATGTCACCTTCCATATTCATCAAACAATATGCCCCCTTTCCTGCTTCGGCTTCAATTAGATAAGGACCCTCCCACTTGGGTGCCAGCTTTCCGTCGGCAGGATTAGTTGTGTTTTGGAACGCCTTTCGAATGACTAAGTCTCCAACTTCAAATCTTCTAATTCTGATATTCTTGTTGTAAGCGCCAGCCATCTTTTGTTGGTAGGCTGCCATCCTGAATCTTGCTTGATCTTTGAGTTCATTCACAGTATCTAGATCTTAGACAAGATTCTCGTCATTTGTCTGAGGGTCACGGATGCTTGTTCTGGCTGTTGGGTACACAATTTCAGTGGGGATCACTGCCTCAGCTCCAAAGACTAATGAGAACTGCGTCTGCCCTGTGGCATCCTTTGTAGTTATCCTATCTGCCCAGAGCACATAGGGTAGTTCCTCAGCCCATTTGCCTTTCTTTGCTCCAAGCTTTTTCTTCAGGTTGTTGATGATGACTTTGTTGGTTGATTCTGCTTGGCCGCTTGCTTGTGGATGGACTGGTGTTGAAGTGATCATTTTGATTCCCCAGCTGTCACATAAGTTAGTAGTTCTTTTCCCAATAAATTGGGAACCGTTATCACAAATAATTTCAGAAGGAATTCCAAATCTAGTTATAATGTTACGTTTGATAAAGGATATAACTTACTTTTCCCTGACTTGAGGGAAGGCCTCAGCTTCAATCCATTTAGAGAAATAGTCTGTCATTGCTAACATGAAGACTTTTCCTCCTGGAGCTGTGGGGAGTTTACCCACTATGTCCATTCCCCATTTCATGAATGGCTATGAAGAGACAATAGGAAATAAGGGTTCTGCCGGTTGATGCAGAATGTTGCCGTGCCTCTCACAAGCATCACACTTCCTAGAATATTCCATAGCATCCTTCTTCATTGTAGGCCAGAAGTATCCGGTTCTTAGAATCCTTGAGAATAATGCTCTGCCCCCTGTATGGTTGCCACAATCTCCTTCATGGAAATCCTTCAGTACTTCTTGGATCTCGGATCCTTCGATGCACCTCAAATATGGACCTGCAAGGGATTTCTTATATAGCACATTATGTACAATAGTGTATTGTGATACCTTGGCCCTAAAAGCTTTGGGGTTCTCTTCTTTTGGGATTTCTCCATCTTGAATATACTTCATTATCGGAAGGATCCAGGATGAATGATCAAGTGAACGATCCTTAGGATCCGTGTCCTGGCTCCCTTCTATTTCCATTGCTTGGCATTCCTCAATTTCAGGGGATAGGACGTGGATGATAGGAATTTTTATGTTTTCTGGGAGCTTCAAAACTGAAGCCAGGTTTGCTAAGGCGTCGGCCCCAGTATTTTCTTCTCTTGGTGCCTGTGTAATTGTATAATAATCGAAGGATCCTGCAAGATCCTTTACTATATCTAAATATTTAATTAATTTCTCACCTTTGACTGCATATGAGCCATTAAAGTGATTAGCAATTAATAAAGAGTCTACAAAAATTTGAAGATACCTGATTTTCATACCTTGGGCTAGTTGTATACCTGCGATAAGTGCCTCATATTCTGCCTCGTTGTTAGTGGCTTGGAATTTACAAGCTATCGAATGGGGTAGTATGTCCCCCTGTGGCGATTTCAGTAGTATTCCCAATTCTGTTCCTTTGACATTTGAGGCTCCATCAGTGAAGAGTGTCCAAGGATCTTTGGTTTCTTCAAGCTGTTGAACTTCAAGATTGGCTTGCTCTTCTAAGGTGCTATTTGTTTTTGAAGACAAAAACTGTCTGCAATCTGATTTCATCTGATTTCATATCTGCAACTGAAGATGTGGTCTGAAGGTCTGCAATCTGAAAATATAATACTGTTTGTTTTATAAACTAGGTATCGTCTGCATAAGCTGAAAATTAGTTACCTATCATACATATCACTGTAGATAGAAGTCATTTAACGTCTGTAGACTCGTAAAATAGCTGGTGATGGGCAGTGGGAGGTGGTGACGGCGGACGGTGGGTGGTGGTGGTGATGGACGATGATAGTGGTGGGTGGTGGACGGTGCTGGTAGCGGATGGTAGGTGGTGGTGGCGAACAGTGGGTGGTGGTAGTGGACGATAGTTGTGGCTGACGGGTGGGTGGTGGTGGTGGTGATGGACGGTGGTGGTGGGGTGGTGGATGGTGTTGGTGGAGGATGGTAGGTGGTGGTGGTGGGTAGTGGTGGTGGACAGTGGGTGGTGGTAGTGGACGATGGTTGTGACCGATGGGTGGGTGGTGGTGGTGATGGAGGGTGGTGGTGGGTGGTGGATGGTGGTGGTGGTGGTGGGTAGTGGACGGTGGTTGTGGCGAATGGTGGGTGGTGATGGTGATGGACGGTAGTGGTGGCGGAGGTGGGTGGTGGCGGTGATGGACGGTGGTGGTGGCGGACGGTGGTGGTGGTGGCGGCGGCGCACGATGGGTGATGGTGGTGTTAGACATTGGGTGTTGGTAGGATGTTAAGAAGTGTGAAGAAGTTAAACAATAGCTTCTTTTTTAAGACCATAAAAGCAGTTTACAGATCTTATTTAAAATAAAAAACAAACAGTCTTTAGAAGCTTATGTCTGCGTGCCCGCAGACATAAGCCTCCTGCAGATGTTTTAAGCAAAAACAAACACCACCTAAATCGCTACTGAAATCAGCCACAAAGTCCGCTAGTGCTTGTGACTTAATTGCATTCCTAGGCTCATATTTAATATCATATGCACTCAATTTTACAGCCCATTTGGCCATTCTACCCGACATTTCCGGTTTTCTAAGGACATTTTTTATGGGATAATTAGTTTTTACAATGATGGTATGAGTTTCGAAATAATGTCTTAACTTAATTGAAGCCATAATTAGAGCAAGAATAAGTTTTTCTAGGTGAGAGTACCTGGATTCGGCATCGAGGAGACTTTTACTTACATAGTAGATTGGATGTTGATTACCTTTGTGATCTTTTACCAAGACCGCGCTCAAGGCAGTGAGGGAGACGGCTAGATAGAGGGTCAATGATTCTCCATCTACAGGTTTCATCAAAGCGGGGGCTGAGGATAAATAATCCTTCAGAGCGGTGAGAGCAGCTTCATGTTTCTCCGTCCATTCGAATTTCTTGTTTTTCCTCAAGATGTCATAAAAATCTTTACATCTTTCCGAGGATTTCGATATGAACCTGTTAAGTGCTGCCACCCTTCCTGTTAATCTTTGTACCTCTTTGACGTTTGTTGGAGATTTGAGGTTTAAGATGGCTTTGATTTGCTCTGGACTCGCCTCTATCCCCCTTTTGGTTACCAAATATCCTAAGAATTTTCCGGCTTTGACACCAAATACACATTTAGCAGGGTTTAGCTTCATGTTGTAATTGTCGAGGATGTCAAATGCTACTTCCAGATCCTTGAGGTGATCCTCTGCCTTCTTTGATTTCACCACCATGTCATCGATGTAGACTTCCATGGTATCTCCCAATTGTTCGTTGAACATCATATTGACTAGTCTTTGATATGTAGCACCTGCATTTCTAAGACCAAATGGCATAGCAATATAACAATATATGCCCGTAGGGGTTATAAACGCTGTATCCTCTTGATCAGATGGTTCCATCTGGATTTGTGGAAATCCTGAGGAAGCATCCATAAAGGTCAACATTTCATGCCCTGCGGTAGCATCCACCATGGAGTTAATGTGGGGAAGAGGGAAAGGATCCTTAGGACATGCCTTTTTTAAGTCAGTAAAATCGACACATACCCTCCACTTTCTGTTTTTCTTTTGAACTACAACCACATTGGCTAACCATTTTGGATATTTTACTTCTCTAATCATACCTGCCTTTAGTAGTTTTTGTACCTCCTTTTGGATGATCGCATTTCTTTCTGGGGCAAATTTCCTTCTTTTTTGGTGAATAGGCCTGAAAGAAGGATCAATTCCAAGTCTATGAGTTATAATATCTTTAGAAATACCTGTCATATCTTCGTGCTTCCACGCAAAGGTTGACTTTCTTCGTTGTAAGAAGGATATTAGATCCTTCTCAATGGACTCTTGTATTTCAACACCTATTAGGACTTTGCCATCAGGATCCTCAGGGTGCAAGACCACTTCCTTATAGTGTTGTTTCTTAGTCTCCATGACATTCCTCCTTGTTTTATGTAATTGCTATGCTTCCCTCAACTTTTTTGTAGACTTCATTGAGGAAGTGTAGCAATCCTTAGCGTCTTGCTGATCATTTTCGATCTTCGCTATTCCCCATGGGGTAGGTAGCTTCACGCATTGATGGTAAGTGGAGGGGACCGCTTTCATCTCGTGAATCCATGGCCTGCCAAGAATAACATTGCAACAAGACAAAGAATCGATAACACAAAATTTTTTAATAGAATTTACTCCCTCTATATATATGGGTAGTTTGATGTCCCCTAATGTATTCTTCGTTTCCCCACCGAATCCTACAAGGACTGAGGATCGTGGGACAATTTCCGCCTCAGGGATATTCATCCTTCGAAGGACTTCTAGTTGGATGATGTTAACTGAACTTCCTCCATCAATAATGTAAGGCCCCGTTCCCGGTAACCCTACTTTGGTGTTGGATTTACTCATAAACACAGTTCTAAAATCAGAGTTAATTAAAACTTTCGTAGAATAATTTAAAACTTCAAACATCACATTATATAACATTCATTTTTGTCTTAACATACAAATTGTCTTTCCATAAACATTAATTAAAACATTCATGACACTTCTTCGTAGATGCCAGTCTCTTCCGTTCATGCCATGTGTCCCTCCTCAAGCCAGCTGCCTCAACCTATTTGCCTGCGTGCATACTGAAAGTCAGCTACGTTGAGTGAGTTCTAGTTAATCAATTAACATACATAACATTCATACCATACTCATACGTGTCCGGAGATACGTATTCATACCTTATTTACTATTACTTCTTTCATACATACTTTACATACATGCATACGTTCTTAAATACTTTCTTTCATAAAACCCTATGGTATACCATAAGCTATTCTATCTTAAACATCACAGATATTATAAGGGTCTGGTCCCTAACATCACAGATATTATAAGGGTCTGGTCCCTAACATCACAGATATTATGAGGGTCTGGTCCCTATCATCTCAGATATTATGAGGGTCTGGTCCCTATCATCTCAAATATTATGAGGGTCTGGTCCCTTCTGTCTAGAATAACCATACCTTTATCACACGTGCATACTTTACATATCTTCAAGTTATAAATATATATACATACTCGTTCGTACAATCATTATGTAACGATACATTCAATACCTTTATCACACGTGCATACTTTACCTATCTTCAAGTTATAAATATATATACATACTCATTCGTACAATCATTATGTAACAATACATTCAATACACAATCATACACGTATCAAACACTTTACCATTCAAGTAAGTGTATTATCTACCACATAGGAGTATGCACACAGCCCCGAAAACATAGCAGATAAAGGGGCTAGAACTCACCTGGAGTCGGTTTCTCTCGCCTTTAATGGTAATGCCCTTCCTTAGTTGTGCACGGCTAACTGTACAATACATTACGCGTGTCAATTATCCATTACTACTACTTCCTACATCTAAGTTAATGAAACCCTTAACTAACGGGGGTCCGGGGGCAGCGCCCCTGGTAGCGGGGAAGAATTTCGCTTCTCATGGAATTTCGCTTCGCATGACTTTTTCGCTTCGCATGGCTGTGCGATATGAATTATCGATTTCGCTTCGCATGGCTATGCGATGCGAAATCGACTTATGCGAAAATATCTCCTTTTCTTCATTTTTGCCATTTTAAGCCAAATTACTCCGTGACTCTTTCTTAGGACCCGATTTTACCCTTCTTATGGGTTTTGGGTTGTACCAACTTTGTATACCCGTATTTTATGAGGTCCGAACATCACCTTTTTGTTCTATAACACACCCGTGAGGCTAACACTCACCAAGTTCATGTTTTTCTTACATTTCACAACCCGATCTATCATTATATCGGTTTGCATGTCGATTCTAACCATAAAACTTAACCCTTTGGCCGAAGCTTACCTTTTTGCTCCGGGTTCGGTTCGGAACTGAACACTACGTAGATCTGGATGTGTTCTTGTTGCTTGAAGACACTTGAACACCAAGATCTTCCTTGCTTTAGGCCGGATTTGGATTCGGGTCTTGAGAGAAAATGTGTGTTCTAGTGTGTGTGTGAAAGGAAGGAAATGGTGAAAGGGTAGAGGGGTTGGGTTTATATAGGGGGGTTACGGGCCCCACAACCCACTCACAATTCCAATTCCAAATATTATCCAAACACTTAACACACAACTAAATTAACGACACTCAGTTAATAACAAAACTTTCTGTTATTTATTATTTAACAAAAGTTGGATGTTACAAATAAGTATCCTGCGTACATAATGGTTAGAAATAAACAAAGTAATGACTAAACGTTCATGATGAGGATCTTGGACATTGACACGATCGTCCTCATCGAAGGAGATAACTTTTTGCTCGGCTGTTGTAGAGGTCCTAATCGGCCTCTCACCACTCTCCAGTTTGCATTCTTTGGCGTACTTCTTTGCAGCCGAGTAGGAAGTTCCGCATATACCGGATCCTCCAGAGATCATGTTGATAACTTGAGCGTCTAGGGGAGGTGGAGCAGCCTTTTCCGGAACTGGTTCAGGATCCTGATTCCTGGGCTTTTTCTTCCGAACAGTTTCTTAAGGTGACCATTGCTGAGGAGGTAGCTTATCTCCTTTCTCAAGGCTATGCAATCTTCTGTCATATGGCCGAAGTCTTCGTGAAAGGCACACCATTTCGATTTGTTTTTGGGGAGCGGTTCCTTCTCATTTTTTCTTGGCTATCTTACTTTGTCGCCCAAATTCCTAACAGCAAGCATCACTCCTCCCATATCTACGGAGAAGCAATAATCAGATATTCTTGGTCAATCTTCATCGTCCTCCTCCTCTTCTACAGTATTGATCTTCTGGCCATTTGGTCTATTGTATGGCTTAGAGTTGTTGTTCCTAAAGTAGGGTCCTTGCTTCTTGTCTTGAGACTCCTTTGTCACCGGAGTGCTTAGTTGATCTTATATTCTTTGATCCTCTTCCAACCTGATGAATCTTAAAGCTCTGTTTCGCACTTCATCTAAATTCCTGCAAGGGGTCATCACAAGATCTTGATAAAATGAAGAGTCCTTTTGTAACCCCATTTTGAATGCCTCAACAGTTGTCGGGACATCCAAATTTGGAATTTCCAAAGCCTCTCTTCCAAACCTTGTAAGGAACTGCCTAAGAGGTTCCTCACGAGATTGGACAGCTCTATATAAATCACTAGTTAATTTTTCGAAAGATCTACTGCATGAAAATTGACTATTAAATAGATTGATTAAATGAGAGAACGAAGTAATAGAATAAGGAGGAAGACTTAGCAGCCATTTAAGGGTGGATCCAGTGAGGGTCGAGCCAAAGCCTTTACACAAGCAGGCTTCCTTCAATTTATCTGGGATTGGATTAATTTCCATCCGTTCGCGATATAAGGCTACATGTTCCTCAGGATCCGTGGATCCGTCATATAGTTTCATAATGGGAGCAGTGAAGTGTTTCGGTATCTCGGCATCGTAAATTGGTGGAGCAAACCTGGATATGTTGTGGCTTCCTGCAGGTACTTTGGGAATAGGTTTGATGACTCCAGGCACACTCGAAATCATATCCTTGAGCTTCTGTAGCTCACGGGCTATGGTTTGGTTGATCCCAGTATCCTGCATACTAGCATGGTTAGTGCCAAAAGACAGATTATCATAAAGGTTACCTTTTACGTGATCAAAAGATCTAGCTCCATAGCTGCGTCTGGGATATATTGTTTCGGCATCAGCAGTTGGTTCAGCAGGAGCAGTAGTTTGCATGGGTATGAAATCGCCTTCATGGACCTCCAATGGCCTGGATCGGGGTTCCTTAAGGGGCTCTTTTCCATAAGGATAGTAGGATTCTGGACGCTGATGGATGATGGATTCTATTTGGAAACCCAAGGATCCTGGTTGAAAGACTAAGGATCCTTGAAGTTGTTGGTTGGAGGATCCTTGACGGAATCCTAAGGGTTCGGGTCGGCATGCTGAGGATCCTTGCATATGGTGATTGGAGGGTCTTAAAGGTTGACCTAAAGATCCTTGTTGAAGGATGGAGGATCCTTGCGAATATTGATCAGAGAATTTTCTTTAGGAGAGGTCCGAGGATCCTTGCTGAGGATACGTGGATGCTGGGCACCTTTGGTTCGGGAAATCTGGAGTGCTGAAATCAAGCATCCTCGGCATAATGGGGTTTGTGTTTTCAGCGGCCTTCTTTGTCCTCCTGATTTCCTCGATCTCGTAGAGGATCCTCTGATTAGTCTTGTTCTGCTGCTCCATATAGCTCCTCATCTGTGAACACAAAACAGAGACGTCATTATTAGTATTTACCGTTTAGGAAACAGTAGTGGATTTTGATCCGGAGAAAACAGCAGTCTCCTTCTTCTGAGTAACAGCTACTGGCTTTTGTGGCTTCGTAGTGCCAGGTAGCGGTGGTAAAGTTACTTGAGCCGGGACACTTAAAGCAGCGGTTGTAGGAATAGCTTTTCCTTGAGAGGCCATTGAGTGAGTGATAACAAAGGATTGAATAAAGGTAAGGATTTTTTGTGATTAAAGCACCAAGTGCCCTACGGTGGGCGCCAAACTGTTATGGTTAAAAATCAGATTAAGGATCAATGAACCAAATTCGTATGTGAGGATTGGTGCTTGTATGAACAAAATAATCAAAATAACAATTGTAAACGATGAACACAGAGATTTATACGAGGAAAAGCCCTTGGTAACTAGTATCCCGCCGGCACAAAAACCTTGGTTAGTGAAAACTATCACTACCAAGTATATTAAACTCAAAAGAATTACAAGTGATGGAATCGAGGCTGATCGTGATTACAGTGAGTTTTTGCTAAGAGTTCTAAGTGTGTTCGTGTGTTCTATGTGATCAACCAAGGTTCAATATATAAATACAAAAATAATAACGTAAACTAACTAATTCCTACAAAACCGGCCACGTTTATTTACTTTTTCTTCATGACCGTTCACTGTAAGGCCCCGAACCCGGTAGCCTTACTTTAGCGTCGGATTTACTCATAAACACAGTTCTTACAAATCAGAGTTCATTAAAACTTTCGCGGAATATAAAAACTTTCATGAAACGTTACAGCAATCCAAACTTGCCTTAATTAAACATTCTTGTCTTTCAAAATAAACGTCAATTACATTAAAACATCTTGAGTCTTCAGATGCCAGTATCCTATTCGCCCACCATGTGCCCGCTCAAGCTAGCTGTCTCATTCTACTCACCTGCGTGCATACTAAAAGTCAGTTCTAGTTAATCGGACGCCATACAATACATACACATACATACATATCCGAAGATACATATCCATACTTAACTAGTTACCCTTCTGTACTACATACATACTTACTACCATACATACATACATATCTACAATCACTAACCTCAGTCTACCGAGAGTACGTTCATAGTCCGCCGTCTATACCTGTACTCAAGGTCGTGAACACGTAAAAGGTCCGCAGTCCTTACCTATGTTCACCATTCATGGTACGTGCAAGGTCCGCGGTCCTTCCCTATACCATCCTACATCCACAACACGTACAAGGTCCACAGTCCTTCCCTATGTTGCAACCTAATTCATAGCACGTACGAGGTCCGCAGTCCTCCCCTATGCTACCACATCACAAATACAGCACGTATAAGGTCCACAGTCCTTTCCTATGCTGATGCCTATCTATAATACGTATAAGGTCCGCAGTCCTTAACTACGTTGTCGTCTATTATCTGTAACACGTATAAGGCCCACCGTCCCTATCTACGTTTACATCTATCATCTACATTACGTATAAGGCCCGCAGTCCTTAACTACGCCATCACCAGCCGAGTCTATGTCCGACAGAAGCTAGAGGGATTTGCCATCCTAACTTACTATGTCGAACGTAGAACTCACATACCATTCGTGTACCTGTATACACATACTTCACATATACAATAATTACATTATAGCATAAGAACACTCTAGGCGTTCTTTACATCCTTCATTTAACAACCATACCCCTTGTCGATACGTGCAATATCCGAAGATCGTTCACGCCCCGACAAGTATTCATTTGTAATGTTCATACATTTTCGATATATAATATTCGTACCTTTATTTTTAACCTGACAGTACGCGCAATATCCGAAGATCGTTCGCGTACCGACAAGCAATCATTCATATCAATCACATATATCACATATGGCATACACTTATCACTTAGGAGTATTAACAACACATCGAGTATGCACACAGCCCCGAAAACATAACAAGGAATGGGGCTAGAAACTCACCTGAATCCTGTTACGCCCTCCGTTAATAGTTATTTCCTTCTTGAGCTGTGCACGGCTAACTGTATAATATTTACACGTATCAATTAACTACTACTACTCATGTTGTATTTCTATCTTTATATGAACCACAACGAACGGGGGTCCGGGGACAGCGCCCCTGGCAGCGGGGTCTAGGGGCGGCAGCCCCTAGCAGGGTCCAAGGGGCAGAGCCCCTGGCTGGGGTTGAGCTGCCAGGTCAGCTTGGAAAAATTTTATTTACATTAACTGTCTTAACACATTTTCCATTAGGTTTTTAATTTATTTTCTAATCGAACTTGACTTTAGGCGAAGTTAAACCTTAGGCGAACTTAGCTTTAGGCGAAGTTGTCATCAGGCGAACTTAGCTTTTAGGCGAAGTTGTCATCAGGCGAACTTAGCTTTTATGCGAAGTTGTCATCAGGCGAACTTAGCTTTTATGCGAAGTTGTCATCAGGCGAACTTAGCTTTTAGGCGAAGTTGTCATCAGGCGAACTTAGCTTTGCAGGTGAAGTTCATCAGGCGAACTTAGCTTTGCAGGCGAAGTTGTCGGCTGCAGCTACTGTTCGTGCTTAAATCCCTTAATCATCTTCGTTTCTTAACCAAATAACTCGATTTAGGTATCCACGGAATCGTCTGACCAGCGCCTACAAACCCCAACCATCAAATCGACCTAACATCGATGTTTAAATGGTGCGATTTAGGCATATAGGTTACAGGTTCTTTTATCAATCGATTAACCCATCAAATCATAACCATTTTCAGTAAGTTTAGTTTTGTTGGATTCGTTTTTACCATACAAACACAGATCTATCATTTCTATACTAATCCAAACCTAAACGAACAAGTTCTCGATATAAACGTACCGTAAATGAGTCGAACTACGAACACGAGCTGGTCTTGTTGCTTTGGTTCGTCACGACAATCTAGCACCAACGAGCTCGGGTCCTCGCCTTTGGATCTTGGTTCGGGTTGTGTGTGTTTTGGGGTGTGTAGAGATTAGGATGGATAAATGGATGGAATTGAAAGGATTGGGGTTTAAGGAGGTATTTATACTCCCTTAAGCCCATGGACCGAAGGCCCATATTTCCTTTTGGTCCATATCTAATCCCATCTAATTATCCTACTAAGTCTTCATAATTTTGCTATTATTATTATTGTTCCACTAACTCGTTTATTTCACCCGACAAAATAATATATTAAATATTACTTTAGAAATTTCGGGATGTTACATTCACGAACATGGACGAGCTGGATGGACCTGGTAAAATATGCTCTCCGTAAAAGTAGGAATTCCAATAAGCACGTGTTTTATCTGCAAAAAATAGATTAGAATATAACTCAAATAGACCGTTGAGAATCCTTGAGCCACAGAGGATCCTTAGTCCTGCTAACAGTTGCCAATGATACTTGATTTCCGAGGATCAAAGATCCTGGTCCCAACACAAAGTATTAGGTAAAATGATTATGAGGATTGAGTTAATTATGTTTCCGTAAACAATTAATTTGGGAACGATTGTTAGTCATCCTATTGTGAGATATTATGCAATTATTTAGGTGTGATTGGTAATTAAATTGCTTGTATTATTATCGACAAACTAGTTTCATGAACTGACTGAAGCTCTTTACTTGATAATCATGTTTATGTATATTTCGTGATTAATTGCTAAAGGTCAAAATATTATAAATTGTAGGGACCATCACAGTAGTATATAGGTCAAAATATTATAAATTGTTAAAGAAAATAGGGAGAACTGATTATTGATTTAAGGTATATTGGTTTTTAATGATCCCAACTATTATCTTTTGGTCACTGCTGGTCTCAACTAATGAATTGGCTACTAATGGTTCCAACTTTTAAATTATTTGTTCCTAACGGTCCGCGACTAAAAAAATCCTAACGTTGTTAGTTTCAGGTCGCCGGATAAACGATTTTGGCCAGAAAACTCAATTTTTTCCTGAAAACTCAACATTTTCATCTCAAACATCTTGGTAACTTCGTATAGGACATTTAGGAACCTTTTTCTAGTAAAATCCCCAATTATTGAGGTCGTCGGAAACCTTATAACCATCGTCGGAAACTAATGAATTGACTCAAAAGTGAATTGGCGGTGGTTGCGGTGTTCAGGTGGTGTTTTCCGGCAACAAATTTGAATTTCCCGGCCAATAACGTTTTCCCGACGACCTAAAACTAACGGCGTTAGGATTCTGTTAGTCGCGGACCATTAGAAACAAATACTTTAAAAGTTGGTACAATAAATAGCCAATTCATTAGTTGGGGCCAGCAGTGACCAAAAGGCAATAGTTGCGACCATTAAAAACCAATATACCTTGATTTAATATTGATGCATATGTTTAGATAATTTAAATACTTTAAAAGTTGGTACCATCAGTAGCCAATTCATTAGTTGGGGCCAGCAGTGACCAAAAAGCAATAGTTGCGACCATTGAAAACCAATATACCTTGATTTAATATTGATGCATATGTTTAGATAATTTGGGAATGAATGTTAGGATGCCGGCCTGTTGCGAGGTACTATGTGATTATTTAGTTGCAGTCTGGTTAGGGGTGCAAACGAGCCGAGTCGAGGTCGACTTGGCTTGAGCTCAGCTCGTTTAACTTACATGGAGCTTGAGCTCGAGCTCGGCTCGTTTCGATCTATGTTTTCAAAGCTCGAGCTCGGGTTGTGAGTAGATTTTCAGGCTCGAGCTCGGCTCGGCTCGGGCTCGACTTGTATAATACTTATTAATTGTTTTTTATATATTTTTAATTATTTTTGTATATATTTTTTTTCCAAATTAATTTTATGTATAAATAATATATATTATTTAGTTATTTTTTTTTTATTTTTTTCATAATATTATATATACTAACTAGTAATAATTAAATTTATATTCTAAAAAATTATATAAATGACAGACTCGTTTATGCTCGCAAGCCGGCTTGAGCTCGATAAGTGAAGCTCGAGCTTGGGCTCGTTTATTAAACGAGCTTACATTTTGACTCGAGCTCAGGCTCGGGCTCGATCGAGGTTTTACACGAGCTAATCTCAAGTAGCTCGCGAGCGGCTCGGCTTGTTTGCACCCCTAAGTCTGTTATGGCTGATAATCAACTTGCTTGTATTATTTGTGACAACTTAGTTCCATGAGCTGAGGGAATGAAATCATAAGCTTAACATTTGATAATCATGTTTCTGTGAACAGTTTATTTCGTTATTAATTGCCTCAAAATCACCAAGTACTCAATTTCCGCGTCTATCAACTGCAGTATATTTAATTACTTTTTAAAGAAAAGAGGGAGAAGTGATTATTGATTCAAACAATAATTTCATATTGATGCATATTTATTAGATCATTTAGGAATGATTGTTAGTTATCAATATCATGATTGTGAGAAAACATAAAGTATGCCTGGTATTCAACTTGCTTGTATTGTTTGTGACAATTAGCTCTATGAATTGAATGAATAAAATCAAAAGCTCAAAATTTGAGTCATATTTTGTTTTTATCAACCTTATGGAACATGTAAGACATGTGTATTAACATATAATGCTTGATTAGTTAAATAGGTCCTCCTCAGTGGCAGAGTCAAAAAATTTTTTTAGTGGGTATGATATTTTCGATGGTTGGGTTTATTACCATGTGGCATCAAATTTTTCGGGCCGGGTCATAAATCATAATCCCAAAATGTACAATTTCAAAGTTTTTTGGTTGGGGTCAAAGTTTTTGGGTCATGTTAGTTGTATTTTTCTAAAAATATCAGCAATAAACCATAAATGCTCAATTTTAACACAAAATTAATTTGATTGGTTAACTTAATAGCAAGTCTCAACTCTTAACACGTTACAATTTACACATCATATAATTAATGTTTTCATAATCGGACCGAATATCAAACTGGTCGTTGGTCGTCTTACTGATCACCGGTTGACCAGATTTAAGAACTGTTCAATGCCATTAAATTTTATGAAAAATAAAATATATTACATTGTAACTTAGACGTAGTATAAAATTAATTTAATAGAATATGCAGGAAACAACAATCCATTGATAGCATAAAATATTATATTTATACTTATTAGAGAAAATAGAAAATATAAAGATGCAACAACTGTTTTATGATTTAATATTAATTGTTAATAACAACGAAAATTAGAAAAGTAAAAACAAAGTATGTTTTAAAGTTAACTAGTGAAATTCCCCACGCGTTACGACGAGAGTGTTGACACACGTAAACTGTGCATCACGACGGGGGCGTTAATAAAACATAAAATTAATAAAGTTTCTTCACGTGTTACGGCGAATAGATTTTGAGTAATGTTTATATCAAAACATAGACAAAGGTATATATAAAAAATTAATCGAATATTATTAGGAGAGACATGTAACTAAAAATTAATTACTAACATAAATAGTATGATAATATTAACATAAATAGTATGATAATTTTAAGTAGAAAATAATCTTGTAAATACATCTAAATATTCTTTTAAGCAGACATAATGAATTGAATTTCAAAGTCCCTTGTGAAATTCTTTTGTTTTTTTAACTACCTTGCATACATATCAAAATGTAAATGATTTACTTGTTGCTATTGGGTTAATAGTGTTTTTGTGAGTAAGCTGATATTTGATTTTTAATATATATATAATAATAGTTTTTTGACTTTTATATTGGTTGTGGCTTAATGGTAGAGTATTTATTTTACTAGTGAGAGGTAGGGGGTTTAAACCTCACTATCACCAATTTATATGGGAGATATGAGGGATGATCCTGGCTTGCTAGGGTTCGAGTCCTGATCTCACCCGGTTTTACAGGCTCATCGCTGTCGTGCCGTTTGGCGGGCGTGGGGGTCGGGTTTTATCCGGGGAATCCCTCAATAGGTGGACCACTAGGGGCTTCGTCCGTCCGGACGTGTGGCCGGCTCGGGCTACCTTTAGCCATTGGAGGCCGTGTACGAAATACCCGACGTTACTTACTTGGTCGTTCCAAAAAAAAAATAGATTTTGACTTTCACACTTTCCAAAAAAAAAAAACTTTTCCTTTCTTCATCCCCAAGTTTTTCATCTGTTTCTACCATTTTCTAGACAATGAGCAAACCAGGCGAGCAAACAAATCAACACACATGCTGCTCATCTCTACTTAATTTCAGTGGGTCCAAATACTAATGAGTTTGATCGTCGAAAGGGAACGCGTTCGATCGTCGAAAAAGAACGGGTTCGCTCGTTAATGCGAACTATACGTTCTAAGTAAAACCGAAAATGGAGTGGGTTCGGCCGAACCCGTACCCATTTGGGTAGCTCCGCCACTGGTCCTCCTATAACATCTTGCCTAATGAAAACTTTTATTTTAGTGATTAGAATTTAATTTACCACGAAGCTTTTTTATTGGGTTTGCTTTTGCAGAATTTATTGCAATTGTGTATATATTTATGTATGGTTGCTAGATGATTCCAAAAAAAGAGAAAGGTAAAAGAGAGATTTGGCCAAAAGAACTAGTATTAGAATTATGTCGGTTTTTAGATAAATATATCACGAAGTATGGTCGAACTTTCCTATTCAATGGGGTTCTCTTCGGCCAGAGTTTGAAAAAGTTATAAATAAAAAATTCATCAGTGACAAAGCTATGAAGAACAAGTATGACGGTATGAGAAAAGAGTACAACCTTTGGAAGCCACTTAAGAACGGAGAGACTGACCTATGTTGGAATGAAAGTACCAGACAACTTAATTGTTCTGATGAATGTTGGAAAAGAAATTTTCATGTGATATAATATAACTCATATAAAATTTAAATACATTATAATATTCCAGTCATAATGATAACTAACGGTTCACCATTATATTATGTAGGAAAACTCGAAAGTTCTAGCAATTCAAAGTAATCAGCTATCTATACAACTACATGAAGAACGAGATCAGCTATTTGGAGATGCAGTTGCTAGTGAGGAAAATTGTGTGACGCCCTTTATGGATCCAACTACGTTCAATGAGGTGCATGTTGAGAATCTTGAGGATGACAATGTTGAGGGAGGTGATAATGCTGACGCTTATCAAGTATACACTGATAAACTTTCTAATATAGAAAACTTGGAAGCCCAAAAAAATAATTTCTTGAGTGACTAAATGAATGAAGTACGTCAACCTATTACATCAACATCAAGCCAGTTGAGGTAGCAAAAAATTTTGAGAAGCCTACTAAAGTAACACGAAGCCTAAACCAATTAAGATGAAACGTAAAGGGATAGACTCATTGGGAATTTCAATGCTTAAAGACTATTTCACTCAAAGTAATATGAATCAACAACATGCTCTAGAAATATTAGAATCATATTCTTCCAAACTCAGTCAAAGTACTAAGTTTAATATTGAAGCTGCTATAGGTGTGCTTAACTGGATGGTAGATGCAGGATTAATGAGAGAATATGAGGAGTTGTGGTTCTTTGCAATGGATTTATTTGAAGATCATGTGAAAAGAGAAATGTTTATAAATGTGCGACGTGATTATGGTAGGTTAGCGCGGCTGCAACGAAAGTAAAGGCTCGCTGACTAAAGTTTTATTTGAGGACATGTTACGAAGACATTATTGTTTCTATTTGTTTGAACTTTATTGCTTTTGGGTTGTTTTATTGTTTTTACCTTGATGCTTTAGTACCATGACAAATTGGAAGTTATTTGATATCGCTATATTTATTCGAGAATATTATTTACGTCTTCATATGTTAAGCTGTTTAGGTGTTTATAGTTTAGCTATTTATGTGTTTATATTTTAAACTGATATTGAATTTATTACTAGAGTTATTATGAATAATGAAACAAGCAAGAAGAAGCACTAATCGCTTTGTTATAACTCTTTGTTGGATTCATGTTCGCACAAATATTGCTACTTTAATATGGAACGCACGACAATAATGATTTAATAGTATTATATTTTGTTGACTGTTTGTCAATGACTATATTTTATTTAATTACAAATAACCATGTTTTATTTATTTGATAAAGAACTTATCTATCTATCTATATATATATATATGATTACGTTTAGTATTATGTTTTTTTAATTATGCTCATTTTGGTCTTTTTATACATTTTATTAAAAGCTCTAGTTACTTTGCCAAATACTTAAATATATTTAAAAAGTTACAGCTACCCGCTTCCAGCCATCCGCTAGTTTTGTCAAACATACCCAAAGGTGAAAAATGATAATAGAAAAATTATAAATTAAGTTTTCGTTTCATATAAACGCGAAAAAAAAACTAACGTCGTTAAAATTTATAAAATAAAATCAAAACTTTCATGTGAACCCGTCGCTAGCTTTGCCGTGAGGGAGTTGAACTGTGGTAAAAAAAATGACGTCGAGCATGTATATATCTTTATCGACGTGTACAGCGGTGAGGGCGTTGAACTACAGAAAAAAATGACGTCAAATATGTATATATCTTTAAGGATGTGTACATAGATGATTATATGACTTGTACATTACGAAGCACAACTCCGTCTTAAATGGAACTAAATGTTAATAAAAATAAGTATGCCATAACGGTACATTGTAAACCAGCCGAGCTAAGCCGAGCCAGTGTGACTTCGAGCTCGGGCTTGGAAATAAATGTGGCAGCATGGCTCAACTCGAGCTAGAGCATGAAGTTCACAAAATGTGCCAGCTCGGCCCAGGTCGTTTTAAATCAAGTTTTCTTTATCTATCTTTATTCAAGTTTTTATCGAGTGAGCTATGCACCAAGCTACGAGCCACAAACATTTTGAACAGCCTTTTTTAAAACATCATATTTTTAAAAGTTATAACAAAAATACAAGTGGGACACTTGTCAAATTGCAACTGGTTAATATATATATATATATATATATATATATATATATATATATAGGGGATGGATCTTGCGAGACGTCAAGTTACAGTGAGAAGTGCGAGAAGTCAATCTGGGCCACTCATCTAATTTTCAATCTTCCATCATGAAAAATATATGAAAAAGCTATTAAAGTAATATAAATGTATTCTCTTTCTAATTAATATATATAATTAAACCACGTGAGTTACATTTGTAACTAATATATTAATCTAATCAGAATAACTAAAAGATTTAAAAAATCAATAAATCAATAATACAATAAATTTATCTTTTTTACCATATCTCTTGAGTTCACCCTACACAACTATAATTTTTCCTACACCTATTCAAAATTTTCATACATATCTTTAATTTTTTCATACACGTCTTAGTTGTTTTTCCTACATATTTTCAATTTCTTCCTGCCTATGCTTTTCGTCCTACACATCTTCAACTGTTTTTTACGCATATTCAATTTTTTCCTACACATCATTAACTTTCTCATACACATCTTAATTTTTTTTCCTACACACATTTTATTTTCTCATACACAACATATTTTTTTCTTACACAACTACATACTTCAATTGTTTCATACGCATATTCAATTTCTTCCTACACAACATTAATTTTCTCATACACATCTTAATTTTTTTCCTACACATATTTAATTTTCTCATACACAACATATTTTTTGTCCGACACATCTACATTCGCCGTACACTTTTTTTCGTCCTACACATCTTCAATTTTTTCCTACGCATATTTAATTTCTTCCTACACATCTTTAATTTTCTCATACACATCTTTTTTTTTCTACACATTTTCAATTTCTTCGTACACATTTTTTCCGTCTTACAAATATTTAATTTGTTATTTTTTTTTCAAAAGAGTAATCAATGATGAAGATACTATTTTGCATAAATCTGATAAATTAAAAGTTATTTATTGGTGAAAAAAGAACAAAATTAGATCTTACACTAACATATAATGAAATAAATAAATTGTAACTTACAAATCATAACTTTTGGATATTTATGATTTGAGCTTTTATTTAAGGATAGATGAGATAAATTAAATAATTAATTATTTTATTCTACCTAAACTAACCTTTTCATATTTATTTTAATGTCTTTCAAATTTTATTAATTACAATAAATGCAATAATATTTCAACCATTGATTAATAATCTAATGGTTGAGATCACTTCTTGCACTTCTTGCTATAAGAATCACTTCTGAAATGAACCTAATATATATATATATATATATATATATATATATATATATATATATATATATGATTATGTTCATTTCAGAAGTGATTCTTAATGCGAGAAGTGCGAGAAGATGTTTTAATTAATCATATTATTTCTTTTCTATTTTTGAATTATTTAAATACAAGGGTGCAATAGTAAAATGACAAATTTTATTTTTGGTAATTAAAAATATTTAATTCAATGTAAGTTACAATCAAAAGGTTTTTTAATAATTAACTTTTATTATTTATTTTTAATTACATTAACATAACATAACATAATTGCTAACATTTTTAAACAAATATAGTAATCTACCTATTCTAATAAAGTAAAATAATTGTGGACACTTGTTATCTTTTGGTTAATTCTCACAATTCTTTTCCCTCCAAAACTAAAATCTTAATTAACCATAATATATATAATAGATCAATAATTATTCACTTTCCTTTTATACTCTATTTATATTATATCTATACATTTTTATAAAAATAAATATTAAAATATTATTTTACTATATATTTCAAAATACTTGATGAAATCCAAAAATCAACAACAAACTATGTTTGTCAAATATTGAAAAGAATCTAATTTCAAAGGTTATCGTTAACATATTGTACCATGTATAATGTAGAAGATTGTAAAGAAAAACAAAACTCGAATATGTTTTCATTTTACAAAGTAATTTTTTTAGTCATTAAATTATAAATTTATGCTTAAAAGTCGATCCATTTTTTTTAAATTAGTTAATTGATTTATTATTAATATTATTATTATTGTAAATTGTCATATAAATTTATAAATTATAAATCGACGCTTTAAATCTATCAATTTATTTTTTGGTTAATGTAGTAAACTATATATATATGTTAATATGTAAGGATAGTATATACTATATTTAAGTTTTTTGTGGAACTTAAATTTGATTTTTATGGGTCAAAAGTTGGTAAATAGATTGTTTGGTATAAGTTAACTACATTTAGATCAAAATTTGTTACGGGTTAAAAATGAAAAATCTAAGTATTTTTAAAAGTTTGAGAATGCAAATAGATTTATCATTAAATTTGTTACGGGTCCAAAGTGTTGACTTGAAAATGTCAAATTTATGAAAGTTTGAATTTTAAACATGATTCGGGTTTCAAAATTATTTTCAAGGGCATTTTTGGAAATAATCAAAAGGTTCGGGATTTGGCAAATTGACTATTTTTCCCTCGACTATTAAAATTTAAGAAAATATTGCGAACACTTTCGACATGCCGTCTCCAGACCTATCAATGCTTCTAACTTTATCAAATTTGAAATATTTGTGCAAGCATTAGTTTTTCCTTCAATGGTGATCAGAACGTTGTATGGAAAGTATATCATGCAAAACTATGCTCAATAAAGCAAAATATTCACAAAATTGGATGAGTTAACATGTTATTTTTTATATTGTCATTATGACAAAGTTGAGAAGCCCCTTGAAACTTATCAAAATCTTTTTCATGGTGTAGCTCAGAAAAACATAGTTCTTGAAGAACATCCGTCTTTACAATTTAATGTTCTCCTTTCCTTCGATGGGTGGTAAATTGATAAATATATCAATAAAGGTAACACTTATTATGCATTTAGGTTGAGTGGTCAGAACTACTATCGTATGATAAGTCTTATTCCCGAAATTGGTTAACAACCAAAATTCTTTCAATTATACATATTTGACAACGAGAATGAAGTTTTCAATAGAAAGAGCGTTCTCGGGTATGTTTCTGCACATGCATTTTTTTTATTAAGCTCATTTAAAAAAAATCATTTTGTGATATAAATAAAATTAATTATATACAGATAGTATAGATACAAGCATAGATGTAATACTTTTTTTATATACGTTATGTAATTATTTGTTTTACTTGTAATTTTATAATTTAGATCATCTCGTGTGTAACACAGGCTATAAAGCTAGTATATTAATACAAGATGATGTGAAATCAACTTTCGTTTTATCCTCTTCATGTTATTTTCTTTCTTGTTTAAATTTTACTTTTTTTATTATCTTTTATTCATTGATTTTGACATGTTTACTTCACAGCCCATTAAAAATATTATGATGACATTTTGGGTTAAAAACATATTACTATACAACCAACTTATATCTATTTAATTTTAACAGCCTACACAGTTTATATGTATTTGGAGCATGAAATTCAGACATACCTACACATACTTTAAGTGCCTACACATGTTACATCTTGATAACCGGATTGACATATACCTACATAAAATTTTAACAACCTACATGTTTTATATGTATTTAGGAATGTCAATTATTAAATTGCATGTCCCTACACAACCAGCGTATCCTACACAATCATACTCATGCACAACCAACATGCTTGGAGAATGATTAAAAACATATCACTACACAACCAACATACATCTATATAATTTTTTAACAGCCTACACAATCTATATGTACTTGGAGAATGAAATTTAGATATACCTACACAAACTTTAAGTGCCTACATAGGTTATATGCATCTAGATAATCGGGTTGACATGTACCCACAAAAAGTTTTAACAACCTATAGAGTTTATATGTTTTTGGGAATGTCCGTTTTGTCGATTATTAAATTACATGTCCCTACACAATTAGCGTATCCCTGCACACTCATATTCAAACACAACCACCATGCTTGGAGAACGATTAAAAACATATCATTATACAACCAGCATATATCTATATAAATTTTTAACAGCCTACACAATTTATATGTACTTGGAGAATCAGATTAACGTATACCTACACAAACTTTGAAATGTCTACACAGATTATATGCATTTGGATAATCAGATTCACATATAGCTACACAAAAATATAGCAACCTACACAGTTTATATGTATTTGGAGAAACAAATTAAATATACCTATGTACACAACATTGCATAAAACTACAGATTAAATACAAACTTTTCTTTTATTATAACTATTATGTTTACATAAATAAAAAAATATGTCCAAATAATACACCATCCTACTAGTTCAAATAAAATTTTCGTATCATCTTTGTCACATATCTCTTTTTCTTAAACTTCGTAGTTTTTGTTGTGCCTAGAATTATTAAAATCAAGCATCACATTTTTAAATACTTGTGTACTTGTGTACCGTGTCATGTAGATATATTAAATAACCTAGGATAGTGGCCCGTGTTACACACGGGTGAAAAATATTTCAAACACTATATATATATAGATATCATAATAATTCATTACCTTGTTCTTTGCAAAAACCACAAGAAATATATACAAATGGTGTGAATGAGAAACTGTATAAACATACAAATCATTGAATTGCTAAAAAATAGTCAAACTAAAAAAGGGAACACAAAATTAGTTATAAATAATTAATTGTAGTCAAAATCGATTTCTAAATTGTTTAAAAGGAAATAGTTGGTTATGATTTTTGAAAAAATTAATTAGTGATGTTATGATTATAGAAAACATTAATTAGTGAATGATGTGGCAATTTTATAGATGAAAACCGAATGACTGGGAAGCCTATACAGATATGCTAGTTGAAGGCCATGTGTGCATCTTGTTTTGCTTTAATAGTATAGTAAGATTAGCACTTTTGACTCGTAAACTCGCAATACCTCTGTAAAAAAAATTCAGCAAATTGATCAAAATGTGGAAACCAGTTATTATTTCTTAGGTAATAACTAACTTGAGATAATTAGAAATTGTTAACAATATAATTCTAAAAAAGTCATAATTGGTTTATTTGAGCTAATTAATAAATATTAAACATTAATAAATGCATTAATTATCATATGATTTAACATAAAAATGTATTAAATTGAAGGAGTGGTAATTAAAAAATTAGATAATTATGTAGAATATATATAAATGGAAATTGAATAGTTGGCATCCAATGTGGATGCAATATTTGAATGACATGTAAAACTTGTATTGCTTTAATATATTAGTTAGATATACTATACTCAATATGTGAATATATTGATATCATATTTATTGTGTTTAATGGTAACTAGAATATTTGATAATTATGATTTGGGCCGATTACTTATTTAATTAGCTCAATGTACAAAAGTCACAAACACCCTTTTCTAGTAAAACATGTATTAATTAGTTGTTATTTATTACAAGATTGTTATTTCTTTTATATGTCATTGATTAAAATGATCAATGGTCAAGATCCACTTCTCGCTATAATATCACTTCTCGCATATATATATATATATATATATATATATATATATATATATATATATATATATATATATATATATATTTGAAAAAATTGAGTTAAAATGGTTAGTTTATCTAGAATTCATGAGGTTGCAACTTTTTAAAGGATCATAGTGTAAAATTCCAAACTTTTGTATTAGTAATTGAGTATCCTATGACCCTGAAATATTTTTCATGCGGGCCGAAAAATTCACACTATATGGCAATATTTTTTGTTTTTTTTTTTTCGGATCGAATCGGGTCGTTTCACATAATAAAAAAATCAAACTAAACTAAATTTATAGGATAATTTCTCATAAGATGTTTCAATTAGATCAAAGTAAATAAATAGAGTTGAATAACCATGAATATGATGAATTACTCATAATTAACAAGTTGTAACATAGGAACGGTGAGAAATTATGATTATGATCATAATAATTAGTTCAAACAAAACATAAACGATTGCGATTGACACACAAATGTTATTTGTGTTTCAAATGTAATTGTGATTTAGTCCATAAAGCGATTGCGATTTGGTATATGGAAAAACAAAATTGTGAAACGCGCTGTTTTGTATGAAATCATCACAAAACACCGTTTTTACCAATATTAAGGTCTTAAACAACCTGAATAACCGGTAGTACACTTTAACACACTTGTCAAACACCAAAACAAGACGGATACCAACTGTAGGTCCCAAGACGGATCTTACAACTTGTTCTTGGATCAATCTAAGTTATATGCTAGCGGAAATCAGATATAACCGAGTTAGATCTCGAATCTTGAAGGGCTTGAGTTATTTGCTATATAAGGAAAGAAGTGGATAAGGTAGGCAGAAAGTGGGAGTTGGTGAGATGAGTTTTTCAAAAGGTTTAGTGTGTGCATGGACATACCTCTACTATTTATAGTAGAGGGTATGCCATGCACCTTTTTATTATTTTCGGCCCAATGAGATTTATTTACAAGGACTCGGACCCAAACATATATTTAACAAAGAAATCAAAAGCATAAAATACAACCGATAGTAAAACAAAATAATACAAAAATACTTCATTACATAAGTGAGCCTTACAGATAAGTAAAAGATAAGAATAATACATAAGCGAGTGAATTGTTCTATGAGCTATCCAAGAAAATATAAAGCATTTCTAGGTTTATTGATATGAATCAAGAAAAATACAAGACATATAAGAAAAAGAAGAGTTTCGTTCATCGTTTAGAGTTTTTAAGAGTTTTTGAGAAAAATATATATTTCACTAAAATTAGTTTAGATATCCGATCGAAATGGTTATAAGTTACTCGTTTTAGCTTTTGTTAAAAGTCTTAGTTACAATAGTTGTTGGTCATGTTAAACCGGTTTGACTCGTTCCAAGAAAATGAAACGGGCCTCAAATAATTTTAGGGAGTTGTTCGGCTTTGGTCGGACGTAAATTTGACAAAATATCAAATTTGTTTCCAACATGATAGTTTTATGGTTTTAGAGTTATAAAGATGAAAGATATATGTTATGCATGTTAAAATATTCAATAGTTTCAAACTTGACCGAAAACACAACATAATTGAACTGGGTTTGTTTTTTTACAAACTAACACCATTGTCAAATTATTTTTGATATGGCATCAAATTTTAACGATGGTATCACACAGAAATTAGCTTGAATATACCCAAGAAAAGGCCAGGAAAATAATAAGAAAAGTCTTAAATTTTGACAATTGACTTTTGAAAGTCAAACTAACAAGAAGATGCAATTAAAGTGAATAACACCAATTTCTTTTGAATTGTTTTGGCTAAAAGATGAATGCAAATGAATGGATCACTATTATAGGATAATTTCTCAATAAGATGTATCAATTGGATCAGCTGGGTCAAAGTAAATAAGTGGAGTACAATAGACATGAATATGATGAATTACTCATAATTAACATGTTGTAACATAGGAATAGTAATAAATTATGATTATGATCAAAATTGTAAGTTAAACAAAACATAAACCAATTGAATTGGTTTTGAATCGGTTTTAATAAAAATGAAATAAAGGCATAAACATACGAAATGGAACTCGTGGTTGAATTGAAATAATAATTTTAACATCATAAATATAATTATCACAATAATTATGAGGAACATCATAATCAAATCCAAATAAATATGGCTAGTACTGATTCATAATTATTGAAGGGTTATTTCCTGTTGGAAAATCAAGTGGGAACACCTCAAAAACCTCCTAAGTTTATGACCTTAGATGATAACTTTATTGATTTTAAATAGAGGTTCATGAATTTTATCTCATTAACTGAAACTAATTTGATGAGATGTTTTGAAGAGGGTCCTCATGTTCCGGTAACTCGCACTGATGCTGGGGAACAACCTAAGGCATCTGAAAATTATGATCAAGATGATATGGATAAGTTAGCACAAGACAAGAAAGCGTTTCTGCTGTTGACAGTTTGTCTTTCAAATGAAATCACAGAGACTCTATGAGAACACAGAAGTGCCAAGGGATTATGGGAAGCTCTTGTTGAGATGGTTGAAGGAAATGCTGAAATTAGAGAAAACAAGAAAGCACTGTTGAAGGAAGAATTCAACATGTTCAACCATCGTCAAGGTGAAGCTGTGCTAGAATTAGTGAAGAGGTTTGAGAAGCTCATGGTCAAAGTAAGAGCTGCAGGTGTTAACATTCTCAACTCTGAGGTGAATCACAAGTTGATGAAGTCTTTGCCTTACAGTTGGAGTGTAAACACAATAACTATCAAGAGAACCACAAATCTGAATGGGATGACAAACAGTGAATTGATATCCACTATCAAATCATTTGAAATGGATGAACAGATGAGGATGAACAATCACATGAATTCTCTAAATCAAGCCGGAGTAAGTACTACATCTTCAAGTGTGCCAACGGCTTTTGTCAGCAAAACACAACAGAATGTATATCCTGTGACCAATCCTAAGTACTCACCAAGTGTTCCTTCACAATCAACAGCATTTATCTCCACCAGCAACCCATCAACTCCATCAAGTGAAAGTTCGTTTCAAAAAGCAGTTGACAGTGCAGTTGCTCAAGCTCTGAAGACACATGGAATTTCTGCAACAAAACCTCAAGCAAACAAGCCCTTCAGCTATTGTGAAGCCATTCCCATGCTGAATGATTCAAATGTGACACTTGTTAAAGCTTTTCTGTCTTGTTATGAAGAGCTATTGCAAGGGAATCTATTACCGGCTCAGTTTGAGATAGGTGATTTGAAAGACATCAATCAAAAGGATCTGGAGAAAATGGACATCAAGTACCAGATGGCCATGGCTGTGCAAAGGGCCACAAACTTCATCAAAACCTACAGAAAAGACAGCTTCAACGATTCTGATCGAAAGCGAATTGGTTTCGACAAGAGCAAGCTTCGATGATACAATTGTGCAGAGATGGGTCACTTTGCCAGGGAGTGCACAAATCCTCCCAAACCAGCAAACGATATTCATGTGACAGAAGTAACTGATGAAGAGAATGCAAAAGCTGCTGGAAAGAGGCCTGAGGAACAAAAGCCAAACAACTCAGCTCCAAGAATCGGGAATCGTTCACACAAGGGCAGCTCAAGCTCAAACTCAAGAGCCCTTGTCTCTCAAACAGAGGTCCACACTGGTATGGATTGGGACGAACAGTTTCAAGAGCTGCAGAATCCACTAAATATGGCTGGCATGGCTTTCACTACAAACAATGAAGCCTCTTCATCTTCTGCTGCTGGTTCAAGTGCATCACACCTTGATGAGGTAAAACGAAATCTTTGCACGGAAGCTTGTGTTAACAAGGTTACATACTATAGATACTTACAAGACGAAGTTTTGAAAGAAAATGCAAAACTTCGTCAGTTGAACACTGAATATGTAAAAGCTGATAAGATCTACATTGAAAAGATCAAAACTCATCACGATGATGTAGCTAATCTTAGACTTGAAATTTTTCGAGAAAAACATAATGTCATTTATTATAAGGACATAATTAATGATTTAAAAGAAGAAATTAAGAAATTAAAACTCGAAGTTTCTGATAGAAAAGAAAAGGAAAAACAAGTCAAAAGGTTTGAGGCATCATCTGAAAAATTAGATGATCTTATTGGAGCCTAGAGAAGTACTAAAGTTAAAGCAGGGTTGGGGTACGATTACACTGCCGTACCACCACCATTCAATGATAACTACACCAGTTTTCCCCTCTTTAGCTATAATACTTCTCCTGATGAAGAAATGGCCTACGGTGTTGGTAGGATACCAAAACCTGTGACATTTGTTCTCGCAACATCTCAAACTGTTGCTCCATTCCAATCATTTGATAAATCTAACGTCAATGTGTCTTGTGGAGCAGGTGATATAAACAATGGTGATTGTGGGAAAGTTAATCAGGGTTTTAAGCAAAATGGAGGATTAGAACCACGTTTTGAGTCGTGTGAGGGTCTAACAAAAAGTATTAATAACCCTGTCTGTAACAAAGTTTGTGAATCCATGTTAGGATGTTTGATGTCGGAATCAAAAACTGTATTTTGTGAAACCACTAGTGAAGACAGTTGTAATGATGTATGTAATGAAAGTGAATGTTCTTCGTCTGATTCTAAAATGTGAAACAGTTTTTGATGAAACAAAAGAGGCTAAAGTTGATGTCCGAACAAGTTCTAGTTGCTCGTCAACTGATCATGATTTTGAGAACTTGAGAAAACAAGAAAGTGTTTTTAAAAATGAAAAACCAAGAACGTCGTGTAAATATGTGCCTTCAAAGAAAACTTCATTTTCACAAAATACTACTTATAGTAATAGTTCTCAATTTTATGATCAATTTGATAGTACCTATTACTACTCTGGTCAAAAACCTAGGCAATCAAATTACTTTGCATCTAATCATTCAAATGTGTTCTCAGATAGAGGTTATCAATATGTTAACTCTACCACATCACCTCACCCCACATATTTCAGTGATCAACATGTCTATGATTGTAACAAAAGGAAATGTTGTTTTGTGTGTGGAAATCCGTCTCATCTTGCGAGACATTGCAAGAACTGGCATAAGCAACAAAGAGACGCTAAATGTAAGTTTGGTCAGACATTTGCTGAGTTAAATGTTCAACCTAAGAAAATGTCTTATCAAACTTGTACCTCAGCCAGTAAGACGGATTCAAGACTTAAAACAACCGACAAAGCCAAGAAACCCTTCTGGCTAACACAAAGAGAAAGGAAGCGGTCAGCCAAGGGGTCGGAAGCTGAAAACCCTAAAAGCCCCTCTAAACCGTTTTCCAAAGCAAAAGAAGATTTGATATTTAAATCCAAACCAAAACGAAGGCAATCAAGAAAACCTTTTCAGAACCGAGGAAATCTTAACACAAGTTCCTCAAGTGATTGCACTTCAGATTCAGATTCAGATTCTCCAAAAGATTACATTTTTAAGAATCATAAAATAAAGTTGGGTGATTTTTTGTTTGCTTTTCCCGAGACAAGTTCATCTCGGGGCCCTTCTACTAACTAGCTGCTCATGTATGTAGGGTCAGCCTGGAAGACCTGTCAACAGTATTTGGTACTTGGACAGTAGCTGTACCCGACATATGACAGGAGATGAGTCCCTGTTGTTTGACATTAAACCATTCGATGGTGGGCATGTTTCCTTTGCTGGTGACATAGGAGGAGAAATTACGAAACAAGGCAAGGTCTCAAATGGCACATTGACCTTTGACGAAGTCAATCTTGTAGAACAACTCAACCACAACTTACTCAGTGTCTCTCAAATCTGCGATAAGAAATTTTCAACTCTTTTCATTGAAAATGAATGTCTTATTCTTAAACCAGGATTTAAAATCCCTGAAGAGTGGATTATGTTGCGTACTCCGAGGCACAATGACGCTTATATTATGGACATGAGAAGCAATTATTCCATGTGGACTGCTTCTTGCTTGATGTCCAAGGCCTCGGAGAACGACTCATCCTTATGGCATCGTCGTCTAGGGCATGTCAACTTTAAGAACTTGAATCAGTTGGTTAAAGGTGATCATGTGAGGGGCTTGCTTGTAAAATCTTTTCATTGTGCTAAAAAATGTTTATCTTGCTCTAAATGCAAACGGCACAAACTCCCTCACCGCCCTAAGACTGTCAATTCCATAAACTCTACTATTCAACTGTTGCATATGGATCTTTTTGGTCCCGTTCAACCAATGGCAATAGGTCGAAAAGCCTATTGTCTGGTTATTACTGATGATTACTCGCGTTTCAGTAGGACTTTTCTGCTAGGACACAAGAATGAGACATCTCAGTTTCTTATCAGATTCATTGTGTTGGTTGAGAATCAGACAGACAAACGAGTCAAGTGCATTAGAAGCGACAATGGAACAGAATTCTGCAACAAAATAATCAATGAATTCTGTCACAACAAGGGGATTCTTCGTCAATTCAGTGCACCCTACACTCCTGAACAAAATGGGGTGGCTGAGCGACGAAATCGTACACTGGTTGAAGCCGCAAGAACCATGCTGTCATACTCCAAACTTACTTTATTATTCTGGGGGGGAGCTATTAATACTGCTTGCTACACTCAGAATCGTGTGTTACTGAATAAAAGACTGAATAAGGCACCTTATGAAGTCTTTTATGGAAACAAGCCAAGGGTTAATTTCTTCAAGACTTTTGGATGTCGTTGCACAGTGATTCAGTCAAATGTTGCTACAACTTCAAAGTTTGCTGAAAAGGCGGATGAGTGCTATTTTGTTGGTTATTCCGCTGACAAAAGTGCTTATCATGTGTTCAACAAGAAATCCCAAGTGATTTTGGAGTCCTACAACATTGATTGGCAAGAACTGAACCCTACCGATGCACACCATGGTCCTGATTGGATGTTTGATTATGAAGGCTTGTTCAGGCAGTTTCGAGGAATGTATGTACCACCTTCTGCATCAGTGATGTCTCCTGTTGTGTCTGCACCAACTCTGACAATTGTTGATCAATCAATCTTGATGCATGCCGTTGTTAAAGGTCTGACAGATATTCAGATTGCTGCACCTGCACCCGCACTTAATGTTCCACACGTGGCTAATCAGCCAGTTCCGGCAGTCAATGTGCAAACATCTGTAGACTCTACTGAAATACCCGCTGTCGAAGACACAGATGATTCAGACACCGACTCATTTATGTCAGCTGACAATGTGGAAAACAACCAGACCAATCAAGCGGTGAATCAACAAACCCACCAAATGGAAACTTCCCAAGCTAATGATCCGAGTATAGTTGAATCAGTTCCTACACCTTCCTCTGAAGAAGACATTCATGGATCTGCTGAGGAAGCTATTCAAGAGAATGTGCAGAATGACACCGTTCCTATTGGAACTTCTCGCAGCACTGACTCATCATCGGTTCCTGTAATCGTCGTACCTTTCTACGACAACCTATGGGAAGGCACCATCGCTCAGGAACATTTGGTTGATCAAGAAAAAGATGCAAGCGATCCCCAACCAAATGTTGATGTCGATGTAACCGCTGCCTTTCATCCAATAGAGAGCTTTACCATTGAGCTTGAGGCAACACCAGTCGAGAGTGTCGAACAAATTCCACAGTTACCAATCCATCGCCAACATCCGACTGAGAACATCATTGGAGATCCGTCAGCTGGCATCCAAACACGTAGCACCTCTTGGTAACATTAACAGATGTCTTCTTGCTTGTTTTATTTCGCAGGTAGAGCCCAAGGACTATAGAGTTCTCTTGACTCTAGGGTTGAAGCAATGCAAGAAGAACTGTTATAGTTCAAGAAGCTAAACGTTTGGAGGCTAGTGAAGAAACCAGATCACAAGAAGCCAATCGGAACAAAATGGGTGTTCCGTAACAAGAAAGATGACAAGGGAGTGATTATTAGAAATAAAGCCCGGTTAGTTGTGCAAGGTTTTTGGCAACGAGAAGGACTTTATTAAAATGAAGTTTATGCACCGGTGGCCAGATTAGAAGCAATTCGTATCTTTTTGGCCTATGCCTCGTACATGAATTTCAAAGTATATCAGATGGATGTGAAGACTGCTTTCTTGTACGGGAAAGTAAAAGAAGAAATTTATGTGAGCCAACCTCCAGGTTTTGAAGACCCAAGTTATCCTGACCACGTTTACTGACTTGACAAAGCACTTTATGGTCTTCACCAAGCTCCTCGTGCTTCGTATGCCGGCTGACCATTTAGTAAAGAACGAATACAAGAGAGGCATTGTTGATCAAACTCTCTTTGTCAAGAAAGTGAAGGATGATTTGATTCTTGTTCAAGTGTATGTTGATGACATTATCTTCGGGTCCACGAATGAGACTCTGTGCAAGGAGTTTTCTGAGATCATGCAGAAGCGATTTGAAATGAGTTCCTTAGGGGAGATGACTTTCTTCCTGGGCTTACAAGTTGAGCAAAAGAAAGACGGGACTTTGATTCACCAAGAAAAGTACGTTCATGACATTGTTCAGAAATTTGGATTCAAGGACTCAACAGCTTTCATGACACCAATCGCTACGCGTCCTGTTCTCGCTCCTGATCCATCAGGAAAACCAGTCGATCAAGACCTTTATAGGTCGATGATTGGTTCCTTGATCTATCTCACTGCAAGCAGACCGGACAACATGTTCCCTGTATGTCAGTGTGCCAGATATCAGTCTGACCCAAGAGAGTCCCACATGACTGTTGTCAAGCGTATCTTCAGATACTTGAAGGGGAGGCCACGATTGGGTCTTTGGTATCCAAAAGATTCTCCCTTGGAACTTCATGCTTACACCTACAGTGATTATGGAAGATGCAACTTGGACAGAAAATCCACATCTGGTGGATGTCAATTCCTGGGAGATCGGTTGATCTCATGGCAGCAAGAAACAAGTCACTGTGTCTACGTCCACAGCCGAAGCAGAGTACATCGCCGCATCCAGCTGCAGCTCTCAAGTGATTTGGATCCAGCATCAGCTGCTGGATTACGGTTTGAATTTCTATGGATCAACAATGAAATGTGATAATGAGGCGGCCGTTGCTATTGTCAAAAACCCGGTCCAGCACTCAAAGACTAAGCACATTGACATCCGGATACATTTTATTCGTGATTGTTATGATCGCAAGCTTGTCGACATAAAACGAGTCCATACTGATTTTAACTTTGCAGATCTCTTTACAAAAACTTTCAGTCGTGCCTGATTTTTGTTTCTCGTTGAGTCATTGGGCATGATTTCCTTTCAGTAAATTTTATCGTTTATATTTTAATTTAAAACTGTAAATATTTTTCAAATATGTCACAATTTTAGAGGGAGAAAATGAGTTAAATTTAACTCACCAAAAAGATTTTAAATTTACTTTCAGTATAACAAAAATCGAGTCACTTGACTTAACAAAAGGATTTTATTTTAATATATAATATTGATGTCATCTTTACTCCTATTAAAGTAAATTCTAAGAAAATTCAAAAAGAATTGTCCCGTTTAGAGGGAGCTCCTGCTTAGAGGGAGTCGGATAATTAAAATTTTCAAATTTTTGAGAAATTAATCCGACCAGTGGAAAGTGATAGTACATTGGTATGTAATGATTCTGGTGTGTTAAAAGAGTAGAACAAAAGGCTACAAGGTCATTCATAGATGTGTAGGTAGGCTTGACAAACAAGTAAGTGTCGGGTGATATAAACTTAAACTAATGCCGGTACTAGTAGATATACAATTATGAAGCGGTTGCATGATTCCGTAAAGTCATATTCATGAAGGCAAAAATGTAACTATACATGTCATTCCCAAGCCTCTCTTTATCTGATCACAGTCGTCTTATGAAAGTCAGTGTCAATTTTAATTTTTATTGAGTCAAAAAAAGAGTCAAGTAAAAAGTCAAGAAAAGCAAGAAAAAGAAAACAAAAGAAAAGAAGTCAGAAAAAGAGTCAGTCCTAGGAATTTTAACTTCTGCTTTATTTCTTCATTTCTTTTCTACTCAAGCCTTGGACTTTCTACGTTTGTAGTCATACAAGATCTGATTGTTAAGGCCCTAAGTCTTCTGCTTTGTTTTATTTTCTTTCTTTTGTTCAAGCCTTGGACTTTCTCTGCGCGATAATATGGTATTATCCGACCTGATTGTTATGGCCTGAACTTCTGCTTTATTTTAATCTTTCTAGATCGAGTCAAGTGTGCAAAGCACAAAGTGTCATGTGTATAATGTACAATAAGTCAAGTTTGTTAATAAGTGTACTGTGATCAACTAAGAAAGGTCTAAGTCAAGTTGAGGTGATATGTTAACACAAAGTAGGCCTGAGATATGATGGAATCAATAACATGTCCGATTAAGTGGGGACCACATAAGCACTGTGCCTAATTGTACTTTAAACATATCATTTCTGGCATCGAAACACTTGTCAAGTTAAAAGGAGGACAATATCTATAGTCAATGATGAACTTGTGTCACAATAATTTCAAATTGGTAACGCGATCTAGGGTTTTGCAAATCAATATGATTCCATATCGTGATCATTCTTTGAAAATTAACCAAAGAAAATACTAAGTAAATTAATTTACTTTCATTAATTTTAACTTTAAAATGCTTTAAATTTTAAGTGTCTGCATAGTTTAATTTATAATTTTGTTTTAATTTTTATTTATTTTATTTTATCTTTGATTTTAATTTTAATTTTATTTTTGATTTTATTTTAGTGTTTTCTTTTATTATGATTTGTTTTGACAAAAGAAATCAATCGTGCAAATGTTAACAGTTAAGGACCGACAAAAGAAAAACCTTATAAATAATCATTTGTCGGATTCGGTGGGTAAATGTTTTTCGGGTTTGAAAATGCAAATATTTTTAAAGACCGAGGACTGAGAGTGTATTTTCGGTGAATACTCACGATGTTTTGACCTTATCGCGAGATAGGCTGACCCTATATTTAAGGGAAACCTAAAATATCTTTCACTATTCACCAAACACTTTTGAGTTTTTACTCTCTTCTCTCTCAAAATCTTCAAACTCTCAAACCCAGATCTTCTTCCATTTTTCACAGAATCCGGCCCTCATAATTACAAACATGTCGTTGAATCCAGAATATCCACCTTCGGTATAACATCAAAACACCATAAATCATTTCATCTTCATGTTTCTGGGTTCTCGTGGATCGAGACGACGGTTCAGATGAACCGTCGGCTTGATTCATAACTGATCTTCGTATGAAATTGATTCATATGTTATGAATAATCTGTTTTTGGACTTATTGATCTTGAGTATCATCATTAATTATTAGAATTAGGGTTGTTTGCGTAAAGTTTGTAGATTTAAGTTTCTGTTCATATGTTCTAAAGACAAATTGACCTAGTAAACATAGGAGATTCAAGTTCAAACTTTCCAGAAACCTGATTCGCATCTAGGCGACCTTGTGTAAAGAAAGGGAAGGATCAAAAGGGGCTAAGTACAGGTCTTCACATGAAAGGGTCTTTCGCTTCGCTTGACCCCATGCGAAGCGAAACACTTTTCTGTTTCGCTTCGATTGATCCCCATGCGAAGCGAAACACCTTTTTGTTTCGCTTTGCTTGACCCCATGCGAAGCGAAACAATGTCCATGCGAAAATCCCATACTTAGCAAATTTTTCCAGAGTCTCAAACATAGTGCCACCGATCTGTTTTTACTCAAATAAACTGTTTGGTCTATTGGACTGTTTTGAACCTGATCTTTGTACAATATGATCTAATTAACTTATAAATTAACTTATTAACTTATTTAATCTAAATTGTACAGTATAAAATCTAATCTATCTAATATGTAAATACTTAATGTCTATGTACATATCTTGTTTGTTTTGTTTTGTCTTAATAATGATTCTCATGATCTTGTGACTTTCAATTTCAGGGTCATAACAACTTCTGTGCTCTCGAGTTGCCTAAGGCAAAGGCTGATAAGGTGTTCACTCCTATGGTCAAGGGGCTCAGGCAATCACCCCTTGCCTATGCCATCACTGCAGATCCAGCTATTTACTACAAGTGGGTCTTAGATTTCTGGGCATTCACCAGGGTTGCAGATGATTCTCTATCATTTACAACAACCGTTTCCAGACAAGAATTAACTATCACCGAAGATGACATTAGAAGGGTGTTAAAGATTGATGACTAGCCCGATTACAAGTATGAGAGAGGAAACAAAAAGAAGCTGGAAGGTTTCATTGCTCAGATGGGGTACGACACGGAGTGGAAGAGCCTAGAGAAGAGTCATCTGTCACCATACTGGAGATTTCTCTTCCACATTATCACTCATTGTTTCACAGACATTCAAGGTGGTTTTGAAAGCATGAGTACGGACTGGGTTCGTATTATGTCCGCATTGACCAACAAGGAGAAGTTCAATTACTCAAGACGGATATTTTTGTGCATGCTCGCGAACATCAAGAGCGGGGCTACATGGTTGATGTACCCGACATTCGTGCAGATGTTGTTAGATGATCTGATTCCAGATATTCATAGGCCGGATTCAAGAAGGCAAAGGACAATAAGTCACACCCAAAGCCATTTCATGTGCATGAGATCAAGGTATCAGTTTTTGGTGTGTTGTTGAGCAACAAGGGCAGAGGTCATCAGTATACGGGACCACGACCTGGGCCCAAGTTTGTTTTGTTTGAAGAGACAGAGCCTGCTGGGGAAGAGGCGTCTGGTGAAGGTGTTGAAGAACCCGTAGTTGAAGGTGATCAAGATTCATCTGATGAGCCGGCCGAAGATCGAACAAAGGCCAAACATGATTTGAAGAGAAAGGTGGCTGAAAAGGGAAAGTTGATAGAACTTGAGGAGGAGGAAGAAGTGTAGGTTCCCGGACAGATCTTACACAGGATATCGCTATCTACGCAGGTGCGGAATCCCTGCGTAGGTAGTTACGAGCGTAGAATACGTAAAACACGAACACACGATACAAACGAAACCACGTTATATTATAACTCGAACCACGTCTATTACAGACACTTGACACGTGAAATGATCACAACTATCACGAACTCTAAAACGAACTCTCAAAAAACCAACACTAAAACAGTAACCCGTAGGTTACTTAAATACACGACAACTTCGCCTCGGGCGAAGTTGTCAATAACTTCGCTCGTTGAACAAGTTCGCCTAGGCGAACTTGTCAACAACTTCGCTTGTTCAACAAGTTCGCCTAAGCGAACTTGTTGACAACTTCGCTTACATACATAAAGATAAACTTAAACACAATTACATTACAGACTCGATTACAAACGCTAGACTATGAACTACTGACATCTATGTACCAACAGACTCCCCCTTGGCAGTAGCTTCATATCTTGATCTTCATAGCTTGTGTCTTGTAATCTCTCGTCTTCTCTCTGCATCCCCTCAAGCATGCACTCCCTGTCTAACACATACAGAGACCAGCTTCTGGTACTTCTTAGCTTCCTCTTTCCAAGCAGGAATGTAGAAAATCTTCTTAGCGTGTAGTACCTGCAAGTCAGCTTGAGACAGATTGACCAAGTGCATAGGATCATACACTCTCATGATCTCTTGCTCATCTTCATCCTCCATGACCGCTTCAGCAGTCTCACAATCCACGTACCACCACTTCAAGTCTTTCAAGACGTTCTTGGGCATCACCTTCATCGGCACTTTTTTAAATTACGGACTGGTTTATACTTCATAACCATCCATGGTTTGCCGTCTGCCCTCATCCCTCTATCTTTATCTTCCACTAACTTCCCTTTCTGAGGCTTCAGAAGTTCAAACTTTTTATCTTTGATGGCCTCCTTCCAAACAATTTTCCCAATCATCCTCGCCATATTATCATTACTTCTGTTTATCAGCCCCAGTCTCGCTAAGTCTTTCACCTCACACTCCGGTAAGGTATTCAGGGATCTTAACATCCTCTTGAAGTACTGAATGCCGTCGTAACGTTTGATCACAAATAATCTCAACTCTTCATCGTACAACCAGCATATGATTCCTTTCTTCGATTCTGCATATCCCTTTATATTATATGACTTCTTGAACATCGTTGGTACTGCAGGCTTCTTCGTCTTTACAAACCACTGAGCGCAGCCTTTCTTCCAATTTGGCTGTTCTTCCCACTCAGTGTTGTCAACCTCAGCAGCTTCACATATGTTCAACCACAGGGATCTCATGCTCGACATTTTCTTCAACAATTTCTCCTTCCTCTATCACATTCTCAACCACAATTTCTGCACCAATCTTTTCAATCTCACTGATTGGCAGAACATCTTCATCAAATAACACATCGTCGCTGAACATGTCATCATCAAGTTCCTTCAGCGCATCGATCACGTCATCCTCCACCATCACTACATCATCACCACCAGCCGCTTCGGTAGACTCCCCCTCAGCTGTGGAAGCCCCAAGAGCTTGAGAGGTTCTTGGCAGCTCACCACTTGCACCTTCCGGTGTATTGGGATCATCGTCTCGGTCTTCTCGACGCTTGGTCCTCAACTCATCTCCTCTACAGCTCATCTCCCCCTGAGATGCCAAGAACACCTTCAAGGCATCTATTATTTTCCCGTGCTCAGCCAGGAGGGATGCCTGCAGTTGATTTGCTTCCACTAGGCTTTGAATAGTCTTGGACTGCTCAGCTACAATCCGCTCTAGTGAAGCTATACGTTCCGAGTCTGAGGTGGGCGTGTCCGCAGGTGGTACCGTACCCGATACTCCTGCAGTAGTGGTGACCGTAGACTCAACAAATCGTGCTACTACCACCGATGGAGTAAGCGTTGGAGGTGGTAGAGACACAATTGCTGGAGCCGACGTCTGGACGGCCGTGACCGATGGAATGTCAGCCGACGATGTAGCCACTACGGGAACAACCGTAGCGCTTGTACTCGATACCTGCACAGAGGTAGGAACAAGGGACATACCAGACAAGGCAGGTGGAGCAAAACGTGCAAACCTTGAAGTCTCTCCGGCTCCTACATCCATACCTGTCGTTTCCCTTCGTGAGCGCTTTCTCACCAGCTGCACAGCTTCTTCTTCATCATCTTCCTCATCGTCGTCGTCAACAATTCTCTTCTGCTTACCCACCGTTCTCTCATGCCTCACCATCATCCGTTTGGCCTCTTCCATCACATCATCAAAATCAGCTTGTGGACCCGAGACTTGAATATTCTCATGTGGATCAAATCGGTCCATATCAAACAACCCTTGCCCGCCGAACATGGCGTCAAGATCAATCTCAGAAGCTGGCACAGCAGCAGATACAGCAGTAGATACAGCAGGCGCAGCTGATACAGCCTGGGGTGCTGCCGCCTGTTGTTGTCTTGGGTCCCTAAACTCGTCCCCTGCCGCAGGCACATACTCCGGGTTTATAAGATACCCAAAAAGCGGAGTATGCCTGGGACGTAGCTCAGGCTTGCTTCGTGCGCTAGAAGTGCGACACTGTGCAAAGATACGTTTTGTCACACTTTCTACGTATCGAATAGGGCGTCTTTGAGGCAGCGTCGGAGCCACATGATTGAAAATCATCTGTAGGAATCGAGGATACATTGTAAACCGCTCACACGCCACAGCCCTTCGTTGCCGGTCGATCTCATAAAAGATCATTTGGCTGAACGAATACCTTTTATTATAAGTCAATGCAGTCATAGCAGACTGCATTGTCGCACCCATTCCATCAGTGCCGGCCTTCCGTCCTGACATACATACGATCATGACGTGCATAAGGAAGCGCCACTGATCTAAGAGGAACCCCTTCCTCCGTTGAGTGTCTCCTAAGAGACCCGAATATCCCATCCTGAGGAACGCCCCATCACGGAATGGCGCAACAAACTCAGTTGGGTCATCCCTCGTTTCTTCACCAAACTGCAACGCCACCCGTATATGTTCAGAAGAAAACTGAACGACTTGACCGTTAACGGTGGCTCGCATGACCGGGGGCTCAACCCGGCAATCGTACTCTACCGTCTGCCAAAAGTCTTCAATGTTCGGTAGCGAAATAGGCAGGGTAGTTGTTATTGCATGATAAATCCTTGAGCGCAGGAGAAAAGTAATTATCTCCCTATAATCTTCCACGCCCTTTGCATCTGGGTCAAGTGTTATGAACTGGTTATGGGCTGGGAAGAATTGTCTTTGATCATCACCGTCATCACCTGCACCTCCAACAGCAGCCATATCTGCACTAAACGAACCAAGTTAGATAAACGTTAAAGTGTTAGACAAGTTCGCTTGATTCAACAGGAGCGAAGTTGTGTTCAAACCTGTATAGGCGAAGTTAAAAGGTGAAGCAAAGTTGGTAACAACTTCGCTTCATCTATAAGTTCGTCTAATTTATTTTAAAAAAGATGGTCTGGGCGAAGTTAGAGGTAACTTCGCCTCTTCACAACATCGCCCCAGGCGAAGATAAGGGTTAGGCGAAATTAAGCCCTAGGCGAAGTTGCGGATAACTTCGCCTCAGGCGAAATTAAGCCCCAGGCGAAGTTGCGGATAACTTCGCCTAAACCCTAACTTCGCCTGAACTGAATCGGCGACTGTTAGGATTCCAATCATCCGGAAATCCGATGTTTCGGTAAAAATTGACGATGAATAACTGAATAACTCTTGGTATTAAGGTTATTAGGACGTAAAGTTTGTCCATGAACACGTAACATGAGGTTTGAAAATCGGTTTCAAAAACCCGATGGTTCGAGGTTAAAAACCGGGTCGAAACGACCCTTGATTTGCGTGAACAAACTAGTAATACATGATAAAATAACACCTCGGACCTTTGATCGGAATGAAAATCGAAGTAAGATAACACGAGATCGATCGAAAGAACAAGTTCGCCGGAATTTTCCGATACAAGTTCGCTGTAAATAATGAATAAATTTACTGTTTGAAACCTTTTATAGGGTCAGAGTTGGTCAGGCGAAGTTACGGATAACTTCGCCTAGGCGAAGTTATCCACAAGTTCGCCTGATTCAACTACTTTGCCTATATTTTCAAAACCAACCCTTGTAATTTTGAACAATTTGAATTAACTCTTTAAAAATTTTCTTTTAAGAATTAAACGTCGTGATCAATTCTAAGTAACCAGTTAAAATCAAAACAACTACAAAACTAAGAAAAACTTATAAAAATTTAACGAATAAGGGATCAAATTTCAGTCTCGATAGGGACTGCTACGTTTTAGAAAAGATCCGAACAGGAATCATACTAGCTACGTGACTGTCACATAGATTCGTGTTTAGCTGTATTATGACATATAGAGACAGGTTGTAGGCAGGTAATATACTTAAGATGGTTTTCATCGTTTCTGTGATACGAGTTAGGTTCAATTAATCCTTAAAATTTAAGTGGGTAACAACTCAGAGATATTGATGCCTCCTATCTATCCTCAAAGCGTATTTGGCTTTCCCCAAGTCACCCCGAATTGACTTCGACCCATAGTGTCTGATTAACTTGTAAATATTTTTGATCTGTTTCCCGTACTCATTCTTGCTCCAGGATTGAGAAGTCTCGATATCTTTAACTCTCGAATGTTACAATAACTTCATAAGTACCAAAAAAAATTTTATTTTTATTATTATTATTATTTTTTTTTTTACAAACAACTTATAGACTTTAAAGTAATAAACAACTGCAAGTCCCGAATCTAGATCACTGCAGTGTCTTGAAACACCTTCTTCACGGGAATCAGAACACTTACGGGCTCGTGTATGACTGGGTAATCACTTTTCTGCCTATCATTCGGAAAGATATACATGAAGACACACAAAACTCTTAAGGAGTTTCCACATAAAATCAAGTAAAATTTAATTTGTATCACATCTACTTTTACGCACCATAAAAAGTTACCATGACATACAATGATTGTCCTAAAGCCTTTTAAGCCTAATAACTTCACTAGTTAAGCACGCAAAGTTAGTATATATATCATTTTCCAAGGTTGGATCAATTTTCTGTTAAACATAGCAAAGAACTTCTTACGAAGTATTAGACTTGAAAAGTAATTTCATTTCCCCTAAACAATTTTGACTTCAGTCACCCCGATCACGTCAAAGTCTTCAGGTAAACGGCAATCCTGAAGATCCAATGGATCAACTGGACCGACCACATACAAGTATGTGTCCTTCTAACTATGTATGACCGACTAATTTTCAGCGACAGAAAGAAAACACATCATAACCGCCCCGGTCACTTTCAGTCATCTGGTTAATGGCGACCCTCATTCTCTAAGTAGAAACGAGGACCAAAACATATCCGAGGATATGTCCATCAAACTGAGGTAACCGACTAATTTTAAGCAATAGTGATGTTTTTTTTTTTTTTTCAATTTTTTTTTAAATAAACACAAAACATGGTTACTCGGGATTGATCATCCCGTTCAGCTCAATTAGGTTTTGAAATCTGGATTTATCAAACGCTTTTGTAAATAAATCAGCGAAATTTTCCAGCGTATCGACCTTTTCGACCTTGATCAGTTTCTTCTCAGCACAATCCCGTATGAAGTGATGACGAATGTCAATATGTTTAGTTTTACTATGTTTCACGGGATTGTTAATTACTGAGATGGCAGCAGTGTTATCAATTAAAATAGGAGTGAGTAAGAAATTCAGACCATAGTCACGCAATTGTTGCTGAATCCACAAAACCTGAGAACAACAGTTGGATGCTGCCATATATTCAGCTTCGCACGTTGAGATTGCGACTGACGTCTGTTTCGTGCACTGCCATGAAACTAATCTTCCACCGAGAAACTGACATCCTCCTGTTGTCGACTTCCGACTCTGATTGCATCCTCCATGATCAGAATCTGTATATGCTACCAGTTCTACGTCTCCTCCCTTCGGGTACCACAACCCTAGCTTCGGCTTGCCTTTGAGATACCGCAAAATCCTCTTCACACCTTTCATGTGAGATTCCTTTGGGTTTGCCTGAAAACGAGCACAAAGACAAACAGCAAACATTATATCAGGCCTAGAAGCAGTTAAATACATCAAAGAACCTATTATAGCCCGATACTGAGTTGGGTCCACATCTGCGTCACCGTCTATTTCAGCTCCCAACTTGTGGTTGACGCAAATTGGAGTGTCAAATGGAGAAGAGTCCTCCATCTTGAAGCGCTTGAGGACATCATGAACATATTTTGTTTGATGAATGAACATCCCATCCTTCTTTTGATCAACCTGCAATCCTAAAAAGAACGTTAGTTCACCCATAGCACTCATCTCAAATCTTTTCTTCATAACGGCCTCAAAATCCTGACACATGGAGACTCTTGATGCAGCAAATATGATGTCATCCACGTAGACTTGAACTAGCAGGAAGTCACTTCCTTCTCTCTTCACAAACAAAGTACTGTCGATCAAACCCCTTTCAAAACCATTTTCTAGCAAGTAGTCTGATAACGTTGAATACCAGGCACGAGGTGCCTGATGTAATCCATACAGCGCCTTGCTCAACTTGTATACGTGATCAGGAAAGTCTGGGTCAGGAAAACCCGGAGGTTGCTCAACATACACAACCTCATCAACTTTCCCATTGAGGAACGCACTCTTCACGTCCAACTGAAACACTTTCATCTTCTTAGAAGCAGCAAACGCCAAAAACAATCTAATCGCTTCCAACCTGGCCACCGGAGCGAACACTTCATTATAGTCTATCCCTATAACATTTTCCAAAGGGTGATCTATGTGAATTCTCGTGGTCGGCACAGCACCGACATGCAAATTATCTTCTAAATTAGTAGAGAGCTCATCAATGGTTGTTTCTGGCTGAGAGTGAAAAGGATTGATAAACTCATCTTCAGGAGAGACAGCAGGGGAACCAATAGAATTTGATGAGGAAGGTTGACAATCATCAAATAGTTGTCTATGTGCCAAATTTTCCTCCTCATCTAGAAACATCTTCGTAGCAACACGTTCTTCTTCTTCTGTACGAACCAAATCAGGTATGTTAAAAGACTTGAAGAGCCTATCATAGTCGAAAATCCCAGGAGGTCCGATGCTCGGTCTTGGCGATCTGTAACTCGTAATGTCGGTGTTACATACCACATCAACCTTGCCGTTCGTTGTATTAAAGACACGCCTGTTGGGAGTCCCAACTTCATAGCCGACTAAGATTCCTTCATCGGCTGCTTCACCAAACTTTGAATGTGCCTTTAAAATTGAACACGGGGACCCGAAAGCTTCAAGTCCACACAAATTGGGCTTTCTTCCATGCATCAGCTCGTAGCATGTTTTATTAAGTCTTTTTACCGTTAACACTCTATTCAGGACATAGCAAGCTGTAGAAACAGCTTCAGCCCAGAACACCACCGGAAGCTTCGAATCAGCCAGCATTGTTCTGGCTCCTTCAATTAAAGTTCTATTCTTCCTTTCAGCCACTCCATTCTGTTGCGGAGTATACGGAGCACTGAATTGGTGTTCAATCCCTCTTGACAGACAGAAGATCTCCATTTCAAAATTTTTAAACTCAGAACCATTGTCACTTCTGATGAACTTCACTCGTTTATCCATAATGTTCTCAACTTTGGTAATCAGATTCTTCACCAGTTGAGCCGTTTCGTCCTTTGATTTCAGGAAGTATACCCACGAGTATCGTGAGTAGTCATCAGTAATCACCAAGCAATAAGTTGTACCACCTAGACTTCTTACATTCACAGGACCGAAGAGATCCATGTGAAGCAGCTCTAGTGTACTAGCAATTGAGTTTACTTTCTTGGTGAGATGGGACTTCTTGTGCTGCTTTCCCTTTTTGCACGCAAGACATTTGTCTTCAAAATTGAAACTTTTTAAGGGAACACCCAACACAAGCCCATGTCTGACAATATGGTTCATCTTCCGAAGATGAATGTGCCCCATTCTCCTGTGCCACAGTTCAGATTCTGATTCGCTTGCTTTCGTCAAAAGGCACGATTCTTCCGTTGACATTTCAGTTGAACTTAGATCCATCATATACGTATTTCGATCACGTGGAGCCTTCATTACTATCCACTCCTCTGGTATTTGAAAACCAGCCTTCAACACAATAGCATCAGTCTTCGTGAAGTGTACGGTATAATCTTTATCACAAATCTGCGACACACTCAGCAGATTGTGCTTAAGTTCTTCAACAAAATTTACATTTCCTAACGTCATTTTCCCGTTAGTTACCGTACCCCTTCCAGTTATTCTGCCACCACTCTCACCGGCAAAACTGACTCTTGCTCCCTGAACAGGTTTTAAATCTTGTAACAAATTCTTGTTACCAGTCATGTGCCGGGAACAGCCGCTGTCCACAACCCAAAGATTATTGGAAGCCCTGTTCAACTGTTCCTGCACAAACAAAAGAGATTATTAAAATTTGGGGACCCAAGTCTTGGGTCGACTAACCTTCTTATCAGAACTCACACACCTTGACTGACCATAGTTAGCATTAGGAAAATTTTCACGAGTCCTAACAGAATACCTCCTTGGAGACTGATAGTGAGGCCAACCAAACTGACGAACATTAAGAGAATTAAAAGAATTATAGCAGTTGGTTTGGTTATTAGTAGTGTGAAAACGAGATGTGTTTCTTTGAAAACCGGTATTATATCTTAAATTTGAATGGTTTTCATTTTTAACATTTAAATGATTACTAAAAACCTTAGTCTCAGTTTTCGAGGGCCTCACCTCTCTGAAACGTTGCTTCAGAGGGCAATCAGCAACAAGGTGCCCTGTTTGATTACATCTAAAACAACATCTATATTCAGCTTTCTTTTCAGCAGATGTTTTAGATGTGGAGGCAGTATTACCACCCGTACGTCTCACATAAGGTGGGACATATGGGTTGAGTGGAGTACTCTTTTGAGTCGATTTAACCTTTTCTCCACTAGTGGGTAATACTTCCTTCTCTTTTGTCTTACCCGACTCGGATGACTTATCCGAATCAGATGAGACTGGACTTGAAATTTTAATTTTTGAGACAGGTGAACTTGTATCGCCTTTACTAACTTCCGGTACTTTACCAGTTTCCTTAGCAGTACCTGTCTGATCAGCTACAAAATTAACAGATTCATGAACACTAGGATTGAAAGTATAATTATGGTTATATTGTGGTGGAACCTCATGGTAACCAATTCCTCCCCTCTTGGGTGAGGAACCGTGATCACTGACGAGGTGATCAAGAATAGCAGAGGAATTCCGGAATTGCTCCAGTTTCCTATTTAGTTCCACCACTTTTACCTGGTGATCAGCAATCTGCTTTTCTTTCTCAGCAATTAACTTGGTTTTCTCTTCTAAAACCTCGTAGCTTAGATCGATCACATCAATTTTTTCAGCTAATTTTGTTTTTAAACTTTTAACGTCCTTTTCACACGCTTTAATTTTTATTCTATAATTATTTTCTCTTGTCTTTGTAAAATGATGATCTTCTTTCAAGGTTTTAAATTCGGCATCCAATTTAACATACTGATCAGTAATTGTTGCAAGCTGTTCAGACAAGTTCTCACACTTAGTACAGATAGGTTTAGTACATGCCTCGGTGTTCTGATCATCAGCCATGAAGGCTTTTTCATTTTCAGCAGCTTTCACACATTCTTCAGCTGCAACCTTCGCCATGTGAGCTTGCTCAAAGAGTTCTCCAGAGAACATATTCCAGTTGTATTCACCAGCATCAGACATCATGGCTCTATTCCCATTGTTATTTCCACTTTGCTGTGTAGTCCTCCCCTGACTACGTTCTACCCGTGCATTAGTGCACTCTTTTGCAAAGTGTCCATTTTGTTGGCAATTGTAACACCTCACCCTTGACTTGTCAAATCCTGGCTTTCCACCTACGAACTTTCTGCCAGTCTTCTTCATGAAACGCTTCACTCTTCTGACTATCATTGCCATCTGCCACTGCAGATCCATCTCCTCCAGATCATCAGGATCGATCTGGTCATAGTCTTCTTCCAAAACAGCAGGGTCCACAATCTTCCCTTGTATGTAGTTCTCGTAAGAAGCAATAAAAGATGCATAGACTGCAAACTGCTCTTCAGCAGATTTGACACTCATTGGCATCTTAGTGTAGTTATTGCTTGAAGCACTGGGAGAGAAACTACTTGTGGATGCTTGAGGTTTCGAAGCACTTGATCCTCCAGCAACAAAGCAAACATCACCGTTCATGTTTACTGACACATTTTCTTCATGAGAAGAGTTAGAACCAGACTCTCCTTTGGAGTAGTAAGCAGCAGATTCAGACTTCGAACTTGAGCCTGAGTTAACTTTGGCACCATACATACCAGGGTCTTGAATCTGATCTGTTGGTGTCTCTTTACGAACCATATTAAGCTCAAAGGTTCTGAGCTTGTTTACTGCTGTCTCCAAATCATAATTAGGAAAGTCTCTGTCTTCCCTCATTAGAACAGTGTACATTTCCCACTTCGGTGGGAGAGCATCGAGAAGCTTCTCAACTATTTCCTCTTCTCTGTAAGCAATCGAATAGTTGTTCAGCTCTGTCATTAGATGATAATATCGGGTGATAATATCATCGAGTGATTCGTTCTTCAAATGCTTGAATACAGAGAACTGGGTCTTTAACAGCTTAATCTTCGAGGCACGAATACCCACGTTCCCTTCGAATCTATTCTCAAGAGCATCCCAAAGCTCTCGTGCAGAAGTGTACTTCCTGAATGTATGGAGAACCTCTTGAGGAAGAGCCATAGTAATTGCAGCATGGGCCTTGCTCTCGGCCTCATACATTTTCTTCTCTTCTTCCTCCATCTTGCTGTACTTCTTAACCACATCACGACCTTCGTACTCCATTGTCGGTGGGATATATCCATCCTGGATGCACACCCACATCTTTGCATCCTGGTATTTAATATACTGAATGAATCTATCCTTCCACGCCACAAAGTCAGTTCCTTTCATCAACCTTGGGGCCTTAGTAGCCGACCCCGCTTCTACTTCCATTTTGACTAATTCAGAGATGTTAATTGGCGACATCTTCCCGAAAACAAGAAAACCCGAAAATTCAAAAAAATCTTCCAAACAGTACTATAGGCGAAGTTAAGGCTAACTTCGCTTAAGTGTTAACTTCGCTGGAAAATTCTTAAATTCGCGTGACTTGGCGAAGTTGAGAATAACTTCGCTTAAGGTAAGCGAACTTAGGAGGTAAGCGAAGTTGAGGATAACTTCGCTTAGGCGAACTTATGAGGTAGGCGAAGTTGTGGATAACTTCGCTTAGCCTTATATCTTCGCCGAAACCCTACTTCCAGTGACGGCAACTTCGCCTGAAGAACAGTAACTTCGCCCGAAGAACACTGAAAATATTCAGATCTGTTTTCGACGATTTAGCAGTTTCCGGTCAGTGTAACGGCTTGAATATGACTGTATAAGGTGAGTATAACACAATCCCAACGAAAACGTGTCCCGCGAATAGGTCAAACGAGACGTTTTCTACACCCGCGTGAAATCCCGAACCTCACAATCGAGCCTAAGCTCTGATACCAATTGTAGGTTCCCGGACAGATCTTACACGGGATATCGCTATCTACGCAGGTGCGGAATCCCTGCGTAGGTAGTTACGAGCGTAGAATACGTAAAACACGAACACACGATACAAACGAAACCACGTTATATTATAACTCGAACCACGTCTATTACAGACACTTGACACGTGAAATGATCACAACTATCACGAACTCTAAAACAGTAACCCGTAGGTTACTTAAATACACGACAACTTCGCCTCAGGCGAAGTTGTCAATAACTTCGCTCGTTGAACAAGTTCGCCTAGGCGAACTTGTCAACAACTTCGCTTGTTCAACAAGTTCGCCTAAGCGAACTTGTTGACAACTTCGCTTACATACATAAAGATAAACTTAAACACAATTACATTACAGACTCGATTACAAACGCTAGACTATGAACTACTGACATCTATGTACCAACAAGAAGACCAGCCGCCCCTGAAGCATTTGAGGAGACTTGGAGACTCCCAGAAGTCAGCCAAGTCTCATGTCAAGTCTCCCTCACAAGACAAGCCCTCAGACCAACCAAAAATAACCAAAGAAGCCCTGGCCCAAGCCCTCAAACCCTAGATGTAACTAAAATACAAATCCCTACCCACAAACCACCAAAAACCAGAAAGAAAACCAAAGCCAAGAAAACCAAGACCCTACTTCATGACTCACCTGAATCCTCACCTGAACCCTCACCAACAGACCAACCAATTTCAACATTCCTATCCCAAATACCTTCCTTACCACACTCACCAGCACAACAACAAACCCAACCCGAACCAACTCAAGCCTCAACACCACCTACACAACCAACCTCATCCATATTCACCTCATCAGTCTTTAGCTCCCCAATACAAACAACAAGCCTATGGAGCAAAACCATCCTTACTTCCCCAACCCAAACCGTCACACCAACTACAATAAAACCAACACCACCCACCACTATAACTCTACCAATCCTTACTCAAGCCATCACCTTACCTCTGCCAACAACCTCACCTCCCATAACAACCACCACCCCACGATCCACCATTATCTCACCCAAACCCATCTTCCGAGGGATGTCTTCGGCAACGGTGGTGGTGGAGACAGAGGGGCCGGGGCTGCAGGAGGTGGAGGTGGAGATAACACTCAATCACCTCCACACTCTCAACACGATGCTCAAGACCCTGCTAACCCTGGCTCAGCCAGCAAAGTCAGAGAGGATGACTCACTACATGATAGCTTGTATAAAGATATCATCTCTCCGACTGACAATACAGGTGTGATCGTTGATTTTATTAATGCATGTATGAGCTTTGAGGAATTCATCGAGGGAACGGGAACGGAGATGGCAACAAATGAACAAGACGATGACATTAACTACTCGCCAAATCCGGATACTCCTCCCGCTCAAGCTTCAGAGGCTCCTGCAACCAATCCTGTCATTGTTCGCCCGCCAAAGAAGAAGCGAAAGACGCACGTTGTCTCAAGCTGTGCGTCTGCCCGCGTGCTCAACTATCCGTATCATGACGACTCGCTGATCGTATATGCAAGGTATGATCAGCGGAATAAAGTTTGGGCCATCAGACGTTACAGCGGGGACATCATCTATCTCATTCATCACGAACTGAAGACTCTACCTGAGCTTGATCTAACTATCTACAGAAAGCTCTAGGTCATGGTGCTACTGGAAGTACGCTGGAAAGTTGGGTCCCAACTTATCTACAGCGTCAATCGAGAGTCAACTACAAAGACTTCGAGCCGAATAAGGGTCGCAAGTACAAGAACCCAAGAGAGATAAACCCGGTTACCGGAGAGCCTCGCACGATGTGGAGATACAAGGCGCCGAAAGAATGTCACGAGATTTATCATGGCGAGCCTTATCTTCCCAACACTCTCCGAGACTTCATCGATTGGGAGTTTGACAACACAACCGGTGAGGCCGTCATCATTCACTGCCGTGATATGCACGAGATCAGAGTGTTTGACGAGCATGAGCTTATGGGACTACACATTGAAGATGTGAGGAAGCTCTACAACAAGCTGCTGGGAACAGTCGAGGATTTGGGATGTTAGAATACCGACCGGATAGTGGAAGCCTTCAACAAGTTCGTGCGTAGACTTGTTGAGCTTCCACTAACCGAGGACGAATGCCTGATATACGACACCGACGGGTTTCAATACTAAAGACTAGAGGGAGATTGTTAGGCCCCGTTTTGTATATTTAGTCTTTTGTATTTATTCGTTTATGTATTTGGGCCGATAGGTCATTTTGTACATTGTTGGGCCACGGTCCATTGTAAAGAAGCCCATTGGGCAGTAGATGTGTTTTGCTTCTCATGCATGCTTCCCTATAAATAGGAAGCATGCCATGAGAAGTAAGAAGTTGGATAATGCAATAGAAAACCTTTTTGCAAAAACTCTATCACTCTTTCTCTTCTCATCTCTCTCGGCTCTCTCTCTCTCTCTCACTAACCTTTCCTTAACTGAAAATAAACTCAAGGTCCGAGACCTCTTGATTTCTTAGTGTGATTTCCGGTAGCACTAAGTTAGGTTGATCCAAAAGACGTTGTTAGATCCACCCGAGTAGGGACCTACAACATGGCATTTACTTGGCATCCTTTATGGAGGTCCTAGTTGAACATCATGTGGACAATAGGTCTTCTTTTAATAATATAGTTAGATTAGACTTCAAAATAATGAATTGTTCTTAAATAGCAACTTGATCGTTTTCAATAACTTTACGTCATTTTCGAAAGTTTAAAAAACAAAAACATACCAACATTTTGTATATTTTGTATTTAAGTAAATAGATTAATTAATGGTATGTCTCTAGAAGAATCAGGGATTTATGCTTTTATTTTGTGATGTATTCTTCTCTGTTTGTACCTGTTAGTTTGTTAATCAAGAGAATTGTTTGAAAACCACTGACCTTCATGGTATCAGAGCTTTCATGCTCTTAGCTCTAGTCGTCAACATCTTGAGCATACCGGATTTCGATCCTAAATCCACCAGTCATTCAATCACTTTTTCTCCATACCATGTTTATCAATGAGAGAATGGTGAATCATCCAAACAAAACTCTGTTCATCTTGTGTACATTGTTACCGACATTCAAAAGAAAGTTGTTCTTGACAGAACAAAAGTCCCATACTCTTCCCATATGGAGTTGTTCCATCTTCACGCCCGAGGTTAATATGTTCTGAATCGCATAGATTGTAACATTCGTTAAATGTCAAATCCAAAATCTGACACGTTTTAAGTTTTTGGATCTTCGTTAGAAAATTTTATTTTAAACTTATGATATTAATATTCAATCTTTATGATTTTAATCCTTAATTCCATTCTTTTATATATATTTCGAGCCTTTATTTTATTTAAATTAAATCCAAGGGTTATTTATGTAAAAGTTTAAACTTGAAGATCTCCATCATGCCGCACGACCGGCTTTGCTTCTCATTCACATCTTTGTTCCCTCGCGCCGCACAGCCGGGATGTGTATTTAATCTTTTGAGTTTTAAAACTTGTTTAAACCTCCATTAACACCCATTTGAATGTTTATGAATGTCAGTTATGATAATTACTAATTTCAAACATGTTACAACTCAAATTACTCAGCTTCAAGTCAATTCATTGTTTTAATTGATCAAATTTAAAGTGTTTTATGAGTCATAGCTAGCTTGACCAAATTCAAACTATTTTACAAATCCTTTGGCCTTATTCTCCTATAAATAGTCCCCCATTCTTTTGCTTTCACTTTGTCATTCTCCATATTCCAAGTTCGTGGTGTTTTTCAAGAGGAATTGCTAGTATTCTTAAGTTTGACCTTGAAAGTCAAACCGTGAGTAACTCAAGCTTTCTTTTTTCTTTCATCTTGTCATCTAATCCGGGTATGTTGTACATTTATCCAACGAGTTCGGATTGTTTTGTAATACTTTGTTAAAATCCATTTAATATAAGTGTTCATTCATCAAAAAACGAACCCAACTCGCTTATTTGTCCATTTGGTTATGTTTAGTTAATTTTATCATATCAAAATATAAAAAAAATTCTTTTCATCTATTATTCCGGAAATATTATGTGACATTCGTTACAAAACCACGTATATCTTAGTATTTACCTATCGAACAAACATTAACCATTTATCACATAACAAACAAACGAATAACCAAATAATACTGTTTATGACATGGATATCTCGGGAAGGAGGGGCATCTATAAGTGATATACGTATATTAGAAGCTAACATATTGATATTATGGCCATAGTATATAGCAAACCAGTTAAACGAAAAGATTTTCGTTTAACAGTACGCTATGACTTTAAACACGAACATCAGTGCCAAAACAAGCATTGTATCATTCGTCAAGCCGAAAAGACTTACAAAACACTTATTTGAAATATTTTAAGCAACTCATGAAAATATTTTGGATTTTTACAACCAATTGGTATGTTTTTATTAGTGTTTCGCATTATTGCTAAGCCACAGGCCTTGTGTAGGGTCCGAGGCTTATACATCTTCACCAGGCCTTTAATCTCTGGTTTCAACCCTTTTAAATAGAGGCTGATCGCATAAGTTTCCTAATCGTAACCTTGTTGAGAAACCGATAAAATGCCGAATTATAATCTTGCAGTTCACCTTCCTGAATGAGAGACACCAACTCCTCCATGGCGTCCTTGAACATTGCATTAGAGAAATGGGCCGAGATGGCCGGTAGGTAATCCTCCCAAGGAAAGTCATATACAGTTGCTCTCCTGGTTTTCATGTGGGATTGATGCCATTGAATGGCGTCCCCATCGAGATAAATTACGACATACCTGAGTTTCAAGTTTTCTGGTGTTTCATCAAGGGTGAAGAAGTGTTCACATCGATATAGCCAACCCTCGACATCTTCGTCGTTGAATCAAGGAAACCCGACCTTCCCCACCCTAATCGGCCGATTATTTTTGTTTGGATACGGGTCACCGAACTTGACTGAATATCAACCTGAACTGGCGCCATCATTCGCCCTCTTCATTAGTTACATCAAGGCTGCAAGAGGGGCCTGAACTATAGCCTTCTCGTGTTCCTTGACCGACTTGTCCATATATTGGTTCTTGGTATTTGTCATGGCGGCGCGATAGAAATCCGATGGAAGATCGAAATAGCTCTGATACTCTTGTTAGGGTTAGACCAGAGAAGAGAGAAACTAGGAGATAAATAGATTGATTTAAATCTGTGATATACTTCATTCACGTACTAACCATAATAAATACCAATCAAAGTTATAAGGGACTTCCCTTAACTAATAACACATAAAAATAGTAACAAAAGGAACATAAATAATAAAAACCATAACAAATGGTGATGATATTGATGATGATGGTTTACCAAGTTCAAAACTAGAACAAGATGCTGACTTTCATGTTAGATTTGTTGATGTTTTTGTTGTACTCCTGTGTTGGTTATATCCGGTCCAGCTTTACCAAAACTACGTTGAACGGAAATGATGTATTTGGTTTGGGAATGATCGATTGTATGTTTTTGAAGTTGAAAATGCATTTTATTTGGCATGTTATTTTGGCACCTTAGAATAGTTTAGTTGTAGAGTACAATTAGTCAAATTTAGTAGTAATCACAGTTTGGAAATAGACAGGTCTGGATGGTCTGTTGACGATCGGACAAGTTTTTAGTAATAGAGTATCTGTGATATTGTCACACCCCAACCTAAGGCGGAAATGCCGGGGCGTGATCCGATTGCTCAAAGCTCGAAGATACTATTATAAATATAAATGACAATATCTAATTAATTATTTTGTTCAAATAATACACACAATAATCAAATACAACCAAACAATTCAAATAAATAAATACAGCAAGTCTAAATCCATATATGTCTTCATTATAATCCTAACCTCTTTCTAAGAGTCCATCCTTCAACTCAGGCAACCTGCATATGCGCAGATAATGGAGATTTGTCAACAAATATGTTGAGTGAGATGATAACCAATTTTGACACAACAAATAGTTATATAATAAATAAATAATAAATAATAAGTGTTAAATGCGCAAACCAATCTATGTGGTAATAATCAATCAAACCTTAACAAACCAAAACCAAGTTATGTTCGTGTGCCAATGAATCGTTGCCAAGCGAATCGGGCATTGATTACAATGACTAAATTGTCGGTTTACCTTCGCCAAGCAAATCGGGCTCCGGTTACTAAGACGGTCGTATGATCATACTACTGAGAACCCTCTACAAAGGGGATATGTTGGACCTCTCCGAAACGTTATCAAATAAACAATTAAACATGTAGCAATTAGCAAATAGCATTCAATTGATATTCACACAATAATTATGTTTGCGATTTTGAGTATATATATAGAATAGAAAATATGAGTAAGTACGCATATGTCCCCAAAACGTTAGAAAATAGTGTATAAAAAGGGGAATGATCAAACTCACCTTAGATTAAAGGCAAGTGAATACAATTAAGAATAAACGAGTCAACGGATAAGCAAGTCGTCCAATACGTGTCAAATGAGATAACTGATCAGAACCTGAAACTTTGTGATATGAAACTATAAATAAAAAAGAACTTAATGCCACTGGAATCAATCCAAACAGATGAGTAGAATTCTAGTTATGTTGAATTAAACGTTTAAGCGAGCTGGTACTGACCAGAATCCGAACAGCGAGTCGGAAGTCAGGTTTTGGGCAGTAGCCTTAAAATCACGTTTCAAGAATAAAAGTCTTCTGGACCGAACGTTGAATCTAAACAGAAGTATGAGAAAACGCAAAGTCAAACTTGTTGACTGTTTTACCCTTTAACGGGTTTTAAAGCAATTGACTAGACAAAACCCTTCAATCACCGAAATTGATTGAAGTTTATTGACTAGGGAATATGTATGAACGACTTTACAGTTTACAACTTACCCGGAAAATTAAAGGATTGACGAGAAATGGAAGTCAAAGGTCCTAAAGCAAGCAAAGTCAACGATCAAGCCTTGTATCTTTAACGAATATGCAAAAACCGAAGGGTTTACAAGATGGCAGAGGCTAGTGACGGCTGTAGGATGTTCTTTAGGGTTTGATTAAAGTTTACAGCAGATGTTTATGACTTGTTTATATAGGAATAGCTAAACCGAACTAATTTTAGGCTTTTTGGCCCGTATAGGAAACCGAATCGAGTTTTAACGATCAAATCAATTATAAAATCAGTAGATTTTGTTCTTGGACAAGGGATTAAGTATATGAACATGTATTTTAGTTATATTAGTTTTCTTGAGGCTTAATTCACTCGATTATGTCCTAAAATAAGCGATTTCATGCCATAGACGAGCTAACGAACCAAAACGAACCAAGGATTCTGCCCAGATAGGCCACCGCGCTGCGCAGCCAACCCATGACTGCCCGTCGCGCGGCGCCCCAGGGGCTAGGAGGGAATGTTTTGATTTTTGACATATTTAGGCCTTGAAGTTTGATAATTGGTCATTTGTTGAACATTTTATGATTAAAACAATAAATGAACTACGTATGAAACCTAAAGGGTATAAAATGAATATTAGAAACTTAATTACTTATAAATACTTGATTTTGATTAATTTTAAAGATCTAAAAATGATTTGGGTTGGGTTAATCGTAAACAAATACGGTTTGAAAAATCCGAAATGTTACAGTCTCCCCTACTTTAGGGAATTTCGTCCCGAAACTAAGGAAAACCAAAACATAATCGTTTTGAAAATAATTTATACTTTTTAAGGAAAATATCATAATCGTAGAACTTCTAATAACCGAAGCAATGCTTCAAATGGCAATCCGATAAGGGCACTTATATATAGGATGTACTAGCGGCGTATCCACCATGTCCTTATCATCTCATCATTCGTACCATTACTCAAATTATTTTCGGTTCTAAATCATGAGACACAATTTTACGTATTATGATTTCCATGCGAGGACTTTGATAATTACGTGTCGATCCATAATTACTTAGATCGTCGGATGGTCCGCATAATTCGTTCCATCATGTGGGTTATAAAACGTTTTAAATAAAATTTTTAAGAGAAAACAATTGTTTTAATAATTCTAAATATAATTTCAAATTAATAAATGTTCGAGTTGAATTAATAAAACCGTGAGATTTCGGAAACCTCTTTTGCTTTTGAAAGTAAAATTTTGAAAATTGAAGAAAATAGATTTGGTGATTTAGGTGTTATTAAGATAATCGAGAATAAGGTAATGAGATGGAGATACAAGATCCTAATAGTTTAATTTTGATAAAGGAAACTTTATTCATGTAATGAAATACTTAAATAGTTCAAATTGAAATCATCAAATGTCACGAATAACTAAAGATTCGATACAATGCAATAATGAAAAGATAAGATAACTTCAGATAAAAAGCAATAAAAATCTTTAGAGTCTTCAAGCATCTTCAGTTACGGTAGATGTGATTCACTTGACTTGGAGCACTTGAGGTAGTTGAATACATAATAACTTGAGTAGTCGATGCAGGTGGATATGGAGTAGGTTGAACTTGGAAAGACGACACTAGTGAGGTTTGGGTGGTGTAGGCTTGGTAAACTTGAACTTGTGGGTATGGAGTTGGACAAGGGTGAGTCATATTGTTGTTAGGAGTTTGCAGGGGATATGGCTGATAGGTCGGGACTTGAGAAGCAATAGGGATGTAGCAAGCGGCGGGCATAGCTTGAGCTTGATATGCATGGATAAGTCGAGGGCACGCATTGCAAAGATGACTAGGATCTCCACAATTATAGCAATCACGGGTAGTAGGGGGTTTAGGAGTAGATGGTGCACGACAAGTATTTGCAAGGTGGCCATAACGGTTGCATTGGGTGCATTGACGGCACAAGGATTGAGTCGGATGATGATAGTTACAAGTAGAGCATAACGGGAAAGGTCCGGTATAGGATTTCTTGTTAGGAGCATTTTGGTTGGAGGGTGAAGGGTTGGTTTGGCTAGTAGTGTTGGATTTACGTTTGTGATGAGAAGAGTTGTCATTGCGCGAAGTGGGTTTGGGTCCAGCCTTAGCATCAGCTGAGGATTTGGTTTTTGAGTTTTCAGAGGTAGGGTTAGAGTTCATGCGAGGTAGGGTTCCATCTTCAACAGGATCATCGGGATGTGAGGCAGCAAGAAGCATGGCAGCAGCAATTTCCTTAGTGATCCTAGCAGTCAAACGGTGATCACGGGCAGCAGAACGGACGATTTTTATTACGACCATGATTTCCTAAGGAAGACATTCTACGAGGACCAATGATGAAAATGTGTAAGATGACAGGTGAGTTGTAAGAATAAGTTGATATGAAATAATGGGGATGCGTATGTATATGTATTAGTACTAGTGAAGACTCGAGGACGAGTCGGGATTTAAAATAATATGTATGAGTTTGAAACATTTAAGTAAATGAACAATGTTTAATAAGATTTTTCAAGAATAAAATAATCAAGCATATTAAACGAGTAGACCTCCAATGAGCTTTCCATGGCAATTTGAATGGCCCAACTAAATAAACAACATAAAGTTTGTGAATTGGTCTTCCATGAGCGTTCCATGGCAATTTGATGGCCAATTCAAATAACGTGTAATTAACAATTGAGTTGTTCAGTCCATAAGCGTATACATGGCATTTAACTGACCCAACTAATTAACGAATTATCGAATCAATGGAGTTGTTCGAACCATGAGCGTTGCATGGCATTTAGCCGAACCAACTAAATATCGAATCAACGAACCAAATATATGTAGTTGGTGTATCTTGGGAACTACCTCGGACGATACGTTCCAATCCAAAAATCAAATCGAAAATGATTTAAGAAATGAAAAGTTGGAGTGCCCATGGATTTTTCACCCAACTAAGCATTTAAAATAATTTTAAAAACACAATTTGGAAGTATAACCGTTTAGCCGGTTATGTTTACCACGTAACCGTTTAGCCAATTACGGGTACCACTTGAAGTTATGTGGTTGTACGAGATTTGTCATACTCCCACGCTTCAAGGTGAAAGAGCATAACACAGGAATTCTTAAGGAATTTCCCACAATAAAATATAATCTACCAAAAATTAAGAGGATTTAAATATATTTTGAAAGTGAGGCGTAACCACGGAATTCGTGTGTGTGTGCAATACATAAATAATATAAATACAATTTAAATAATTAATCTAAGTAAGCTGTAAACAATTTATTAAATAGCACATAAGGCAGTTTAGATAAGCACGTATAGGGTTCCTAACATATGTCTAGGACAATTTCTAACGACCTAACTTATAACTTTCGTCTCTGATACCAATCTGTCACACCCCAACCTAAGGCGGAAATGCCGGGGCGTGATTCGATTGCTCACAGCTCGAAGATACTATCATAAATATAAATGACAATATCTAATTAATTATTTTGTTCAAATAATACACACAATAATCAAATACAACCAAACAATTCAAATAAATAAATACAGCAAGTCTAAATCCATGTATGTCTTCATTATAATCCTAACCTCTTTCTAAGAGTCCATCCTTCAACTCAGGCAACTTGCATATGCGTAGAAAATGGAAATTTGTCAACAAATATGTTGAGTGAGATGATCACCAATTTTGACACAACAAATAGTTACGTAATAAATAAATAATAAATGATAAGTGTTAAATGCGAAAACCAATCTATGTGGTAATAATCAATCAAACCTTAACAAACCAAAACCAAGTTATATTCGTGTGCTAATGAATCGTTGACAAGCGAATCTGGCATTGATTACAATGACTAAATTGTCGGTTTACCTTCGACAAGCAAATCGGGCTCCGGTTACTACGACGGTCGTATGATCATACTAATGAGAACCCTCTACAAAGGGGATATGTTGGACATCTCCCAAACGTTATCAAGTAAACAATTAAACATGTAGCAATTAGCAAATATCATTCAACTGATATTCACACAATAATTATGTTTGTGATTTTGAGTATATATATATAATAGAAAATATGAGTAAGTACGCATATGTCCCCAAAACATTAGAAAATAGTGTATGAAAAGGGGAATGATCAAACTCACCTTAGATTAAAGGCAAGTGAATACAATTAAGAATAAACGAGTCAACGGATAAGCGAGTCGTCCAATATGTGTCAAACGAGATAACTGATCAAAACCTGAAACTTTGTGATATGAAACTATTAATAAAAAAGAACTTATTGCCGCTAGAATCAATCCAAACGGATGAGTAGAACTCTAGTTATGTTGAATTAAATGTTTAAGCGAGCTGGTACTGACCAGAATCCGAACAGCGAGTCGGAAGTCGGGTTTTGGGCAGTAGCCTTAAAATCACGTTTCAAGAATAAAAATCTTCTGGACCAAACGTTGAATACGACCAGAAGTATGAGAAAACGCAAAGTCAAACTTGTTGACTGTTTTACCCTTTAACGGGTTTTAAAGCAATTGACCAGTCAAAACCCTTCAATCACCGAAATTGATTGAAGTTTATTGACTAGGGAATATGTATGAACGATTTTACAGTTTACAACTTACCCGGAAAGTGAAAGGATTGACGAGAAACGGAAGTCAAAGGTCCTAAATCAAGCAAAGTCAACGATCAAGCCTTGTGTCTTTAACGAATATGCAAAAACCGAAGGGTTTACGAGATGGCAAAGGCTAGTGACGGCTGGAGGATGTTCTTTAGGGTTTGATTACAGTTTACAGCAGATGTTTACGACTTGTTTATATAGGAATAGCTAAACCGAACTAATTATAGGCTTTTTGGCCCGTTTAGGAAACCGAATCGAGTTTTAACGATTAAATCAATTATAAAACTCACTAGATTTCGTTCTTGGACAAGGGATTAAGTATATGAACTTGTATTTTAGTTATATTAGTTTTCTTGAGGCTTAATTCACTCGATTATGTCCTAAAATAAGCGATTTCATGCCATAAACGAGCTAACGAACCAAAAATGTTTTGATTTTTGACATATTTAGTCCTTGAAGTTTGATAATTGGTCATTTGTTGAACATTTTATGATTAAAACAAGAAATCGACTATGTATGAAACCTAAAGGGTATAAAATGAATATTAGAAACTTAATTATTTATAAATACTTGATTTTGATTAATGTTAAAGATCTAAAAATAATTCGGGTCGGTTTATCGTAAACGAATACGGTTTGAAAAATCTGAAAAGTTACAGATATCAAATCATTTATAAATACAAATACTCTTTTTCGATTTTACGATTTTGAAGGTAATGTTTTTGCAGGCAACACCCTAGGACCCCATTTTTCTGTGTTGTTTTTATCTATTTTTCATCTAGGATTGTGCTTAAATGGAGTTTAATTAGGTCATTACTAGTTATTAGTTAAACAATAAAATCGGTTTATATAAGTTAACAAATGGGTTTATTTAGGCCATTACTAGTTAAAAATCAAATTGGGCTCATTGGGTTTCAATTTTGTTTATAACTAGTGTTATTACCGGCATGTTGCGCTGGGCAAGTTGGTAAAACCCAGGCGCGCCAACAAAACCTAAGCGTTGTTGGTTCTGGGCGTTGATGTGATAACTCAATGCGACTTCGGTCGGTTTTCATCACGCTCATTACTATACATCAATAAAAAATTGGCATTCGGACGGTTTTTGTTACACTCAATACGATACCGGAATTTAAACAAAACACGGTGAGTCCACATGAATTTGGTCAGATGATGTCACGTTCGTTATGGTTCTGGAACAAAAACAAAAACAAAATTGAGGGCCAACTACTTAACAATGGGGAAAAGGGTGAAAAACTCGTAACCGACATTTACTATATCTTGGATTTACAAAACAGTATTGTTTGTCTCGGGTAATCAACCAAACCTAGTTGTGATGTTCGATTGAGTGCCGACTACTTAACAATGCATGATAAAACAAAGTATTGTTAATGAAGATCACAAGAAACAAGAATCGACTTTACAAGGTCAAACTGAAAGTAGGAAGTCCAACTTGCCTACAATGGATGATAATTAAACAAAGACTCATGGTGATGGCACGTGAGATTCGGTCACCTCAACTTCCAAACGTTGAGGGCGATTAGTGGAGATACATGTGTCCCCAAGATTCACCAAGAAAACCAATGGTGTGACTCGTGCATAGTGGGAAAACAAACAAGAAAGCCATTTCTGAAAAAAATATCTTATTCTGAGAAAAAGATCTTATCGAGCATCTCGAGTACTCGAGCTCATCCATGGAAATCTAAGTGGACCGGTCACTCCACTGACCTTAATAGGCAACACATATGCTTTAGTTTTAATTGATGACTTTTCCCATTCTATGTGGTCGCATTTGTTGAAGGAAAAAAACGAAGCCTCTTAGATGATTAATCACTGCCTTTCTGGCTAATCATCCAAGTAACCGGCAGCAAGAGAGCTATAATAAGTAGATGCGACCTTTTAGTTTCATAATGATTCTTTCACTCCTAACCAGGGCCGGCCCGTGAGCCTACGAAAACAAGTTAGGGCTTTAGGCTCACACTTAATTAAGGCCTTCAAGTAAAAAAAAAAATATATATATATATATATATATAGGTATATTATAATAGGTAAAACAAACTCAAAGTAATGTATTAGTGTGGTAGTAGACTTGGTTGTTACTAATTATATGTCATGAGTTCATAACCTGTGGTAAGCAATTCTTTCAATTTTTTTCTAAACAATTGTCATAAAAGACCCCAAAATCTTATTTCGATTTAGGCCTCCACATTCATTGAGCCGACATGCTCCTAACCAGTGGCGGATCCAGAAAATTTTCCCAGTGGGTTCGCTATTTGGGTCGGTTCGACAGTTCGGGTCGGTTCAATAGTTAGGGTCGGTTAAGTTTTATCACGTAATAAAAATATTATACTAACACAAAACAAAAATCTTCATTAAAATTAAAAAAATACGCATAATACAAAATAAAAATACGATGGTCAAATCTATTCCACTCTATCTCTTATCAAATCTATTCATTTACAACATGCACCAACAGCATTTATTAAATTTGGTGCATTAGAAAAATTAAAATTTTCATAATGTTTGATTGCAAAAGCCACAATAACCATAATTAACAAGTTGTAACATAGGAGCAATGATAAATTATGATTATGATTAATTATAAGTTTAAACAAAACACAAAAGAATTGAATTGGTCTTGAGTCGGTTTTAATAAAAATGAAATAAATGCATAAACATACGAAATGGAACCCACGGTCGAATTGAACTAATAAATTTTGACATCATAAATATAATTATCACAAAAATCATGAGGAACATCATAATCAAATCCAAATAAATGTGGATCCGAATTATATCGAAAATTTTAAACGGGTCAGATTTCGGGTTTGAAAAGTGACGAATGCCACAATAATTTAATTATGGGGGGCAAAAACTCCTAACCGACATCTGGCCCAACTAGTAGCAGCAAAAACTCCTAACCGACATCTGGCCCAACTAGTAGCAGCAGCAACGGCCCAAGTCTGTAAGGAAACGGTGGCCCATGAAGTAAGCCTGGTTGATAATATGAACCTTCATTTTGACAAATTGCTATTTAAGTAAAATTTAAGGGTAATAATATCTATTAACTTTCATTTCTCAAAATAAATAAACAAAAAATATCTGGGAAGATACAAGAGTCGGCCACCTCCATCCATAAAAACCCTAATTTGTTTTGTTCGTACCATTTGAACATCTGCATCGGAATTCAGAAACAACATCTTGTTCAGCGTAATGTGAGCTTTTAGATTCTGACATATCTCTTTTGTTCTATATTGATAAGCAACACTTGAGAAATTTATAGACGTTTGTTGCTTGCAAATTATTGTTAGTCTGATTGAGTTGAGAGACTTTTGTTTGATTTTCGAAGTTCTAGGATATGCTAGTTTATATCCTCACTTAATTTCATGTATAGTTCTATGTTCTTGTCTTGCTGGTACGTACCTTTTTCCCTATACAGATAAGTGACACTAATTCACCAATTTATATATAGACATTTTTCATTGATTTGCAAATTCTGATGTCTTTTGCCAATCACATGTTGCCTGGAAATTAATTGTTCGGTAGACTGAATTGAGGTTGATTTAAAAAATTTGTGGTTTATCCGTATCTAGATATATTTTGCCCTATATATGCTGATTAGTGACCTCCATTACTCAGCTATAAACTACATGTTCTTTCGGTACGTTAGGGTGATTGAATTGAGGCTCACGAAAAGTGTTTATTTGGATAGATTGTGATATTTAATGTTATAAAATCGAATTGAGGTTTATTTCTATCCCAAACACATGCACTTAATTGTCTTGCTTTTGAACTTGAGGTTCCTGAACAAAGGCGTTTGATTATAAATCTGATAAGAAAGTGTTATTATAACATAATCGGTTGGTTTTACATGTTTGATTTGCTTTGCGAATGTTAAAGTAACGATGCCATCAAAATCAAAATCAAAATCAAAGGGACAAAAAAGCAAGAAGTTGAGGGGGGTTCGGAAACCCAAACAACCACGGCAAGATAAAAAAGCAGCAAGAAACTGGCTGGAGCTTCCATCTGACATAATGGTGAATATACTCCAAAGGGTTGGTGTGAATGACAGACTGCATAACGTCCAAAAAGTATGCACAGCCTGGCGTGAAATCTACAAAGACCCTGCTATGTGGAGGGCTGTTCGTATAGACAGATTTTCAGCTAAAGTTAGAGATGATCACAAATGGAGCCGGATGTGTAAGCATGCTGTCGATAGAAGCCAAGGCCAATTGGATGACTTAACCCTCATTGGTTTTTGCCATGACGAGCTTCTTCAGTATATTGCTGACAGGTATGCAATAACATGGATTTGTTAACATCATACAATAGAAAACTTTTCATTTACAGTTTTTCTATAAGCAAAATGTAATGAAAGCTCAAATGTTTATACTATTATTGTTGATAAAAATTGTTTCTTTTTTAGATAATATGTCTTGCAACTTTTTCCAAACTTGTTTTGCTAGTTAGAGACTGTTTTGGTATTTTAATGTAACAAGAAGCTAAGGTATGTGCAACGGTTGACATTTGGACTAATTTTTGATTGGTATGTATAATCTAGGGGTTGTTAGCACTATCAGGTCTTAAGATTGATAATTGCCATGTGGGACTGGATCTGCTAATACTTTTTGTTAGAAAATATTTTAATAAAATATCTGATATATATGTTTCTGTTTCCCTTCTGTTCACAGATCAAGTCAGCTTAGACGTTTAGAACTCGTATACTATGTTTCTACAGATGGCATCAACGCTGAAGCTTTCAAGAAATTTTCATCACTGGAAGAACTCAGCCTTGTAAGAACAATGGTCGAGGGAGTGAATATTGAAGCCATTGGGTATTGCCCCTTGCTAAAGACACTGAAACTGAACGAAGAGGCATTAAGATTCTGGGAAGGTACGTATTTTGCAAGTACTCAGAAGGAGATTGCCTTAGCAATTGCGGAAAGCCTACCTCAGTTGACTCACCTTGAACTCATTGGAAACTGCACACAAAACATTGGGTTGGAGGCGATTCTGGATGGTTGTTGTCACCTTGAATCGCTTGATTTGCGTGGGTGCATGTGCCTTGATCTAGCAGGGGACTTAGGGAAAAGATGTTCACAACAGATTAAGTATCTGAGGCTTCCTCATGAGTCTTTTGAACCCTATGATGATGCGGACGTGAATAAGATGCAGGTTGCTTTGGGATTGAACTCCGTTGGTTTGGTTGGAGTCGATTTTGTTGATGATTTCTCAAATTTAAGGAAACTTGGGTAACTTCTAAAGATGCTTGTTCTGAGAATTAATATGCACTTCTTATGACTGGTTTGATTGCGGTTGTCCAATAAGAATAGGTTATTTAACAATGTGAAACTGTGGTTTAGTTTATGCATATGAGTGTCATTTCAAAATATGATGTTTGGTTTCTTATATCTGGGTTTGACAAAGCCTCTCATATTTTCTGCTCTTACTATTATTTATTATTTTTCTATACATGATCATCGGTACTTTGTTGCTTCAATGAAAAGGATATTTGTATGTTTTGCTGGACGGATTAGTTATACCGAAACAAATAAGCCAATCGACCAGTTTGAGATTTATATTGTTTGCTTCACCCTATGCCTCAAAATTGGTCTAATGTTGGTTCATGGTGTGGAAATCGAAACCTGTTGTACAAATACTTAAAAAAAATATAAAATAAATATTTAACAGTAAATTTTAATAATATATATAAAAGTATTTTAGAAAATAAAAAATTGGATATTTAATTATTTAAGTGATTAAAATATTAAATGTTTTTGGCATCGAACTAATTTTATTTTGTTATACACTAGTGATTGCATTTGCAACCGAAATAATTTAGGTCACTACATTCATGACCATATTGCAACCTAGGTTTTTTTTTTTTTTAAAGTTTGTGACTATATTTGCAACAAAACACACTCGGTATCTATATTGCGACTCGATCTTGACATAAATTTAGTGACTTGGTTTCAACTATGACCTAAACATATATATTAGGAATAGGATATTGTCATTTGGAACGATACTCAAACTCCTATGCATAAACCAACGAAGTCATGTTTTGGAATGATAGCTATTATTACGTACAATCAAACCATTCATATGAATCAATTCCCTGAGTGGTTCCTGAATACAAACCAAAGCTACTTTCGCACAAATCATGTTATACAGGAGGGTCAATCCGTTTTGATCATGAAACAGTACTGAATGTAAGTTTTTTAAAAGAGTGATTAAACAATTATTAATATCATTAAAATATACTTGTATACGTTTAAAGTAATAAAAAAATTTCAATAAAGCGTTTATATCCAAATATATCATTATTATAATTTGTAAGACCAAATATATTATCATTACAAACTACCCAACTTTCCTAAAATTGTAGAAATCAATAGCAGAAACTCGCCCCTCTCTGCACAGTAGGCAGATTATTCCAACAAGGCCAACGAATACAGCATCTTATTCATGTTCTTGTCACCGTAGCCTTCAAAACACTCGAGGACATCTTAGATTCTTAATCTGTTGTGAACATCTTTTTTTTAAGTCCCTGTTTAGAACAACGTGCCTGCACCCACGCAAGTCAAGTGTTTCAAGGTGACGACAGCCATCCAGAATCGCATGCAGCCCAACATTTTCCATGCGATTTCCTCAGAGTTCAAGATGAGTCAACTCAGGTAGGTTTTCACCTATTGCTATAGCTATCTCATTCTGTTTAATGCGTGTTCCGATCATTAATCCTTCTTCATTCAGTTTCAGTTTTTTTAGCAAAGGGCAATAACGCCCAAAAGCTTCAATGTTATCTTTGCTGACTATTGTTTTCGTAGGGCGGAGTTCCTTCAGTGACGAAAGTTTCTGGATAGTTTCGTTCTGGATTCCACCTAAAATACCATTATGATGTAGACGTCTGAGCTGACTTGATCTGTTAACCAAAGAAAAACAAAAACACGTCAGAAATTTTATTGAAATCTTTCCTAACAAAAATATAAAAGATCCAGTCACTATAAGTCTGCAATAGTTAAAAATATCAAAACAGTCACTATAAATACTAATTACAAAAGATAGAAAACAGTTTTCTAATAAAGAAACAAATCACATCAACGATTTTCATTAACTTTTTGTTAAAAATACTGTAAAAAGTTTTTTAGTATAAGATGCTAAATCTACTGAGCTTTGAGAACACAAGTAAAAGTATACAAATACATTTAGCAGCAATGCAGCATGTGATTGCATACCTGTCAGCAACATACCGACGAAGCTCGTCATTGCCAAAGCCAATGATGGTTAAATCAACCAATTGGCCTTGGCTTCGATCCACAACATTCTTACACATCTCCGAACATAAAAAGTTGTCCCTTCGAGCTGAAAATCTGGCCATATGAACGACCCTCCACATGGAAGGGTCCTTGCAGATTTTATGCCAAGCAGTGCACACTTCTTGGACATTCTCAAGTCTGTCAAACACACCAACCCTTTGGAGAATATTGAGCATTAAATCTGATGGAAGTGTTAAACAATTAAGCGAGTATCACGAGCCAAACACCAAAACGATCTTGAGCAACTGGTCGACTCTTTCTTATTAATTAGAAACAAAAGATGACATATATAAAATAAAACACAGAAGAGAGGGTTTATATACTACCCATTATTTCAATCATATCCCAACTTGGATTCTAACTACCGACTCATGCTTAAAATTCAAAAACTAATATTTATCTTTAAACATTAAAATAAAAACTAAATAAACGTAACCCTCAAATTTCACTTCAATCCTTGAGTTTTAGATCTCCTCCAAACCACCCCTTCGAGATCAACCGAACGGCCCTTTGATGTTGTCATTTTTATCACTCCCTCTCAACATCAACTTCCACTTTTACTTTCCAACAGAACTCGATTAACTTTGGTCCCGGTAAACTTTTAGTAAACATGTCCGCTACTTGATCTTGAGTATTAACATACTCCATGTTCACTTCTTTTTGCAACACTTTCTCTCTCACAAAGTGGTAATGAACCTCGATGTGTTTCGTTCTCGCGTGAAAGGTTGGATTCTCAGCAAGTTTAATCGAAGACATGTTATCACAAAATAAAATTACTTCATCATTCTCCAACTCTTGGTTCAGATTCTTCATTAATAACCTTAGCCACACCAATTCTTGAGTAGCCATCGCGGCTGCTCGGTACTCCGCTTCGGTAGTCGATAATGACACCGTAGGTTGCCGTTTACTGCACCAAACTATGGCACTTCCACCCAACATAAACACATAGCCGGTTGTTGATCTCCTTGTATCTAGATCTCCGGCGTAATCCGCGTCACAATACCCGACAAGTTCTGGCTTCGAGTGCTTCTTGAAACTAATACCATAATTTATAGTAGTTTTTACATACCTCAGAACTTGTCGCGCAGCTTCTATGTGTGGCTTTCTAGGATTCTGCATATACCGACTTAAAACACCAACTGCAAAAGCTAGATCCGGCCTTGTCAAGGTAAGATAAATCAAGCTTCCGACTATTTTCCGGTACATGGTAGCATCTTTCAGTTCACTTCCCTTGTCTGAACACAATTTAATATTGGTATCCAGAGGAGTACTTGATGGTTTGCAATCAAGCATTCTAAACTTGACTAACAAATCATAGCAGTAACGTTTTTGGCTAAGAACAAATTCATTTGTCTTGTACTCAATTTCCAAACCAAGAAAGTGGCTTAGTTTACCAAGAGTTTTCATATTAAATCGAGTACACAAATTTTCTTTCAACTGATTGATTATATCTTCATCATCTCCGGTTATAATTAAGTCGTCGACATACACAAGGACGACTACGACTTTGGTTCCAGTCAGCTTGACAAATAGACTCGCATCTGCATATGTCATGTTAAAAACATTATGAACTAAAAACTCACTTATTTTCCCGAACCACGCCCTTGGCGACTGCTTTAACCCGTATAGAGCCTTCTTTAGTTTACACACGTAGTTTGGATGTTCTTTGCTCTCAAACCCTCTTGGTTGTTCCATGTGAATCACATGGTCCAAGTCACCGTACAAGAAGGCGTTACTAACATCCATTTGCCATAGGTTCCAGGATTTACACGCTGCTGTGGCAAGAATTACTCGAACTGTGCTTAACTTCGCTACCGGGCTAAAGGTATCATCATAGTCGATTCCGATTTGTTGCGAGAACCCGCGAGCGACTAGCCTCGCTTTGAACCGATCAACCGTCCCATCCGCTTTTCTCTTAAGCTTAAATACCCACTTATTTGTAACAGCCTTCACTTCGTTCGGTTTTGGGACAAGTTCCCAGGTTTCGTTTTGGTATAAGGCTTTAATCTCGTCTTCCATAGCTCGAACCCAGTTTTCATCTCGACTCGCTTCCTCATACGTGTCTGGTTCTAAGTTATTGTCTTCAACAATTGCAACGTTTGCATCATACCTTGGATTTGGCCTTCTATCTTGTGTAGATCTTCTTTGTTCAGCATTATTGTTCGGTTCCTGTCGGTGAATCCCGGTCTGCCACGACGTTTGCTTTGTGGTCGTTTGTGGTTCAACCTCAGTTTCTGGTTCCTTTTCCTCATCAAAACCCAACTGCACTTTTGGAGTCTCGAGATCTTCAAGGAGCTGTTTTGAGTCAGGTAAACTTTCCTTTTCATTCGACCACCAAGAGGAATTTTCATCAAACACCACGTGTCTCGATACATGGCACTTCCCAGTTGTCGGGTCACAACACCGCCAAACCTTTTTCTCTTGGTCATACCCTAAAAAGATGCAACGTATTGCTTTCTTTTCCATCTTGGTTCGGAGTTGGTTCGGTATGAACACGTAACAAACACATCCGAACACCTTTAGGTGGCCAACATTCATTTTCGCATTGAAAAGCTTCTCGTATGGAGACACAAATTCTTGGTTTTGTTGGGGTAGTCGGTTAATTAAATAGGAAGATGTATTCATTCCTTCCGCCCAGAACCTAGCGGGTACGTTTTTATCATGCATAATACTTCGACACGTTTTAGCTAAGTGTTGGTTCTTTCGTTCTGATACACTGTTTTGTTGAGGTGTATTAGAACATGTAAGTTGTCTTCTAATTTTGTGTTCTTTCAAGAACTGTGCAAACTCGTGAGCTAGATACTCTCCTCCGTTATCTGACCTAAGACACTTCATGCTTCGCCCGGTAATCATCTCAGCATTCGTTTTGAAAATTTTAAATTTTTCGAATGCTTAGCTTTTCTCCTTCATAAAATCAACCCAAACAAAACGTATCATCAATAAAGGTTATCATAAACCGCAAACCTGTATTTGAGGGCTGCTTTACAGGACCAAAAACATCCGAATGTATTAACTCCAACGGCTCGTTAGACTGAAATTTGGAATCTTCAAAAGGCTGTTCTTTAGCCTTCCCATATTGGCACTCGGCGCAAACGATTTCTTTATTTACTTCCAGTTGAGGTAGATTGATTGTAGGGCCAATATTCTATATTGTTTTTAGGATTGTATATGTCGTTTTAGTTTGCTTTTAGTCGGTGTAGTACGTACTCGGGTTTAATTTGTACGTTTATTTTGTAAGTTTTGGAGAAATGGGGACCCTATAAAAGGTCACCTACCCATTTCTCCACAAACCCCTTTTCACAACTCTTGGAAATAAAAAGAATTTCTCTCTCTATCTTCTTCTTCTTTCTTTCAAGCAAATAAACCAAACAAACTAAGATCCGAGTGTCGTTGGTGATTTCCGCTAACCAACAACACGGATTGATCCGAGTCAAGTCTTGAGATCCATTTAGAGGACCTACAAGTGGTATCAGAGCTTTCGACTCGACTTTTTTTGGTTTTTGGGTCAAACTTTTCGGGTTTTGATCTTAGTTTTTGTTGGATTTGAGGTTGATTTCGTGTTACTCATCTCTTTTAGAGTCCCTTACTCCTTGGAAATACACGAGAATCACCAAATCTAAGTTTTTAGTGTTTTAAGTTTTAGTGTCCGAGCTCAGATTCAGCTTAAAAACTCAGATCTAGGCCGATTTATTGATTTTTAAACTAAAGTCTTTTGGACTTTTTGGAAGTTTGGGTGTTATATTGTCACAAAAAAAATCACATCGGGGTACTATAGTAGTCGCTTCCGAGGTACTGTAGCAATCGGGGGGGGGGGGGGGGGTACTGTAGCAATCGCTTCGCAGCAGCGGCGGCGGGGGGCGGGGGGGGTACTGTAACAACTCAAGCGAAACATTGTAGCAACTCATGCGAAACACTGTAGCGACTCGGTACTGTAGCAACTCATGCGAAACACTGTAGCGACTCAGCACTATAGCAACTCGGTACTGTAGCAAAAAAAAACCTTAATTTTTTTTTCTCTTTAAAAAAAAATCTAATCGAGTAAAAAAAAAAGAATGTCTTACGAACCTAAGCTTGGAGGAAATCTGGATATGGGAGAAAGCCGAAAGAAAATGTTAAAAGGAGAATTCGATATGTTTACACATATTAAAGGAGAATCGGTTACTTCTCTCATCAACATATTTGAGTCGCTCATCACCAAAATGAGAAGTGTCGGTATCATCAATGGTTTGTTTCAGATCAACATGAAGCTGTTGAATTCACTGCCTTATACATGGAGCATCAATATGGTTACCATCAAAAGAACCACAAACCTGTATACCATGACACTCTCAGCTTCTACCATCAAGTCTTTTGAAATAATGGAAGATAAGCTCCTAATGAACAATCAGTCCAAAGAAAATAAAGTTGGGACAAGTGCTGCCGGTAAAAGTAGTCATGCATGTCCTATCATTCCCGACACATCACCAGCTGATGAGGTAAATCACAATCTTTGCTCTCAAGCATGCATCAACAAAGTCACATGCTATAGATATCATCAAGACGAAGTTTTAAAAGAAAATGCAAAACTTCGTCAGTTAAATGCTGAATATGTAAAAGCTGACAAGATCTATGTTGAAAAGATTAAAACTCATCACCATGATGTAGCAAATCTTAAACTTAAAATTTTTCGAGAAGAGCATAATGTCATTTATTATAAAGACATAATTAATAATTTAAAATAAGAGATTGAGAAATTAAAACTTGAAGTTTCTGATAAGAAAGAAAAAGAAAAAAAAGTTGAAAGATTTGAAGCATCATCTGAGAAATTAGATGATCTTATTGGAGCCCAGAGAATTACTAAAGTTAAAGCGGGGCTAGGGTATGATTACACTGTCGTACCACCACCATTCAATGATAACTACACCAACTTGCCCCACTTTAGCTATAATACTTTTCCAGAGGAAGAAATGGAATACGGGGTTGGTAGAATACCAAAGCCTGTGAAATTTGTTCCTGCTGCCTCTCAAACTGATGCTCCAGTCCCATCATCTGATAAATCTGACATCATTGTGTCTTGTGTAGCAGTTGGTGATGTAAATGGTGGTGAATGTGGGACGGTTAACCTGGGTTGTAAGCTAAAAAGAAAGTTAGAACCACGTTTTGAATCATGTGTGGATCTAACCAAAACTATTAACAATCCAGTTTGTAATAAAGTTTGTGAATCCATGTTGGGAAGTTTAAAGTCAGAGTCAAATTATGTATTTTGTGAAAATTCAATTGATGATATTTGTACAAACATTTGCAATGAAAATAAATGTTCTTCTTCTGACTCAGATTATGAAACCGTTTGTTATGAAATTTTTGTTGAAAAATGTGTCAACGAAAGTAGGCCTGTTGAGGTGAATATATCAAGTTGTTCATCATCAAGTTGTGAGACTGAGGATAATTCAAGTAAAAGCAAAGTTTTTGAAAATGAAAAGACAAGTACTTCTTGTAAATATGTTCCACCAAATAAATGATCATTTTCTCAAACAATCAATCAATTTAGAAATCCTCAGCCATACAACTTCTGTGACAACAGCTACTATGGTCATTATCAACAAAATTTTGTTGATCCATATTACACAAATGTGTTTTATAATCATGTTCCTTTCCAAGTATCACCTTTCCCACCGCACCAACCACGTGATAGTTCAGACGAGTTCTATGGCACTCCTAGGAGAAAGTGTTGTTTTGTGTGTGGTCACTCTTCTCACCTTGCAAGACAATGCAAGCACTTGTTCAAGCAACAGCTTGATATTCAAACGCGGCTTAGTCAGTCCCCAAAAATAGCTTTTAGTAGCCTTGATTCAAGGACTGATCAAGCTGATAGTGAACCTAGTGAAATGGATGTGAGATCCAAAGTAAATAAAGTAAAACACAAAAAGAAATCTTTTTGGAAAACCAAGAAGGATAAAATCAAAAAGGATCCTAAAACTGTAAAGTTTGAGGATTCACCAAAAACAGTTTCAAAAGCAAGAAAAGAGAAGTCCAAAATTGCCAAAACCAAGGAACAAGTTTTTGCTTGGATTCCTAAGGACCGCTCTTCATCAAGTGAGGATCCAACAAGAAATAAATGGTTTTCAGGAAATAAAATCAAGTTTGGTCGATTTACGGTTGACCTTCCCGGGACAAAAGTATCCCGGGAACCCATGTCTATTTGAACGTTTAGTGCATGCAGGGTCAATCAAGGAGGACTATCAATAGTATTAGGTACTTAGATAGTGATTGCACCCGGCATATGATGAGAGACGAACTCTTGCTATTTTATGCTAAACCATTTGATGGCGGATTCGAGTCTTTCATAAGCGACATGGGAGGACAAACTTCATGGAAGGGAAGCCTTGTTTAAATGGTTCAACAACAACTTTTCGAGCGTTTCTCAAACCAACCTCGTCCAAAAGTGATGGATCCAGCATCAGCTGTTGGATCTCGATTTGAATCTCTTCAACTTTGTAATACAATGTGATAATGCATGCTTAAGATAGTCTATCTGACAACAACTTTGCTGGCCTTTTCACTAAATCCATCGATCATGCCCGGTTTGAATTTCTGATTGAATCGCTCGGCATGATCAATTTTGATTAAAACAACCTATCTATCCTTTTGTTTTAAAATTGGAAATATTTTTCAAATATGTCATAATTTTAGAGAGAGAAAATGAGTTAAGTTTAACTCACCAAAAAGATTTTCAATTCATCTTAAGAAAAGAAAAAACAAATCATTTGATTTACCAAAAAGATTTTATATTACTTTTAAGAAAATCTAAAAGGAATTGTCCCATTTAGAGGGAGCTCCTGCTTAGAGGGAGTCGGATAATTAAAATTTTCAAATTTTGAGAAATTGATCCGACCATCGGAAAATGATAGTACATTGATATGCAATGATCCTAGCGCATGAAAAGAGTAGATCAAAAGTCTACAAAATCACTCACAGATGTGTAGATAGGCTTAACAAACAAGTAAGTGTCGGGTGATATAAACCTAAATTCTTGTCGGTACCAGTGGATATACGACTATGAAGCGGTTGCATGATTTCGTGAAGTCATATTCATGAAGGCAGAAATGTAATTATACATGTCATACCCAAGCCTCTCTTTACCTGATCACAGTTGTCTTATGAAATAAGTGTCAATTTTAATTTTCATTCGAGTCAAGAAAAGCCTCATAGAAAGGCAAGAAAAAGGAAAACAAAATAGTCAAGAAAAGAAAAAGAAAAACATAAACAAAATGAAAAATCAGAAAAAGAGTCATTTAGGATTTTAACTTCTACTTTATTTCTTCATTTATTTTGATTCAAGCCTTGGACTTTCTCTGTTTGTAGTCATACAAGATCTTATTGTTAAGGCCCTGAATCTTCTGCTTTATTTTAACTTTTCTAGATCGAGTCAAGTGTGCAAAGCACCAAGTATCAAGTGTACAATGTACAAATTGTCAAGTATGTTAATAAGAGTACTGTGATCAACTAAGAAAGGTTTAAGTCAAGTTGAGGTGATATGTCAACACAAAGTAAGCCCGAGATATGATGGAATCAGTAACATGTCTGATTAAGTGGGGACCACATAAGCACCGTGCCTAATTGTACTTTAAACGTATCACTTTGGCATCAAAACACTTGTCAAGTTAAACAAATGGACGATATCTACAGTCAGTGATGAAATTGTGACATAATAATATCAAAATAGAAACGCAATCTAGGGCTTTGCAAATCAATATTAGGGCTGTCAATCGTGTCGGGTTGGCAGGTTAGCGGGTTGGTGGGTTGCGGGTTGACAGATTAGCAGGTTGAAATGTGCAACCCGAACCCAACCTGTATTATTATTCGGGTCAAAATGTTCAACCCTAACCTGCGCACACATAAATACGGGTCAACCCGAACACGACCTATTTAACCTATATTTTTTAAACAACTCAAAAATCAAAGGAATAAGACGCAAAATTCCAAATTAAATTAAACCACAAAATTCAAACAAATACTCTCCAAACAAAAACAAGTAACCATCTTCAAAACAAAAGTTCAAAAACTAAAATCAACAAGAAGTCATCAATCACTAAATCTTCATTTCTTCTGCATGTAGTCATTTCTTCAAAGCAAAGCAGAGCTAGCTAGATGACGCCTTAAAATACCAATTCCATTTTTACTCTTCACCACATATCTCCTTCCACATTTATTGCACTCACAGTATAGAGGTCCATTTGATTCTTGTGCAAGAATGGTAAAACTTTTCCAAATAGTAGAAAAGCGTTTGTTTCTATTTTGATTTTGTGAAGAACTTTCAGTGTTTTGATATAAAATTTGTGAATCGTTATCTTCCATTAACACGCAATCTTCTTCGACATCATTTATAGGCATGGAATTGAGATCATCTTCTTCCATAATCTAAATAAAAATAGTGAGTTGGTTAGATAACAAAACAACATTGTATCGTTAGTATCGTATATAAGAAACTAAACATGTACATTTGTTTCCGAAACAAACAGCTTAATCTTCAAAAAACTAAAAAAGAAAAAAAACTAATAGTGCTTCCATCTATAAAAGAAACTATGACAACAGACTAACAAACCAATTCTTGTTGCTACAAAGCAGACAAAAAAAACCATTACTAACTCCATATTTTAGAATAAAAGATTGTCGACGTCCAACCAAAATCAATTGAATTTCAACATATAATCCTAATTTATAATAGAATAATTCTCCATTACTAACACCATATTTTAGAAAAGATGATTGTACTCATCATAGAAACATTTAATTGAAATGAAAAGGCAAGATAATTTAAGGAACTTGCCAGTAATGAAAATAAAGAAGTTGCTCTACAAAAAGTTCCAAGAAAGGAATAGAAGATTTTTAGCTTAGTTGGTTTATAAATAAATCAATTTGACGATTTTTTCATGCTTGGCTAGTTGGAGAGTCATGGACCTAACTAGGGAAATGGAATTCTAGATGGGAATTGAAGGGGGGCTGAAAAAGGCAATATGGGGAATGAAACAGTAATAATGTTCTACATCACGCTTCAAGACTTTTAAGAGAAAAATGAAATATTGAAAAAAATTAAAAAATATTTATATTTAAGAGAGTTAACGTGTCAACCCATTTTTCATGCAGGTCGACCCGAACCCGACCTTTTTTGAAAACATGTTGACCCGAACCTTTTAAACAGGTCGTGTTAGCCAACCTAAAGCCTATTTTTTTTTCGTGTCGGGTTCGGGTTGGGTTTCGGGTCGTGTCGGAAGTTGCCACCCCTAATCAATATGATTCCATGTTGTGATATTTCTCACAAAAATATTAAAATCGTTAGAAAATTCTGTAAATATTATTGATATATAATATTAATTTCATCTTTACTCCTATCTTTTATTGTTTATTTTGATTTTGTGTTATTTATGTTTCAACTTCAAAACATTATGTATATATTTTCACTATTTTAAAATATATGAAAATGCCAAAAGATTTTAAGTTTTTATTATGTTCGTACATATTTTGTTAAACCTTGTTTTATTCAAAATAATGTGTTTTGTTGTTAAGATCGTCCATGCAATTTTTGTTGGAAATCTGGGACTTAAACAAATTATTTACAAGTTGATGGACTGAAAGTGGGAGGGCCAATGAACGATTTCGTCTTGACCCTCGAGAGGGTCTGTGAGCGAATCTTATCGTTCTAAGTTTTGTGCAGCTATACATGGACAGGTAGATCAAGACTAAGTCTGCTTGGAGTTGCAGATATTGAAGCACTTAAAAGAAAACGAGAACGTGAAAGTTGGTGGTTGAACTTAAAAAGGAACTGATTGTATCTGAAGACAAGGAAAGAAACCAGTCGGCTCAAGAAAGTCAACAAAAGAAAATTAGATGTCAAGCCTCCCGCATCTGATGTTTCTAAAATTTGCTGTTGCCGATCATTTCTAGAAATAAGATGGAAATTCAAGTCTACAAGACTAGAAAATAAAGAACTGTTCAAGATCCAATCTGGTTCAAGATCCTGGATCAAGACAAGTACTAAGTTTCAAGAAATAAAGACGAAGCAAAGAACTTGACGAAGGTTCCTCGACATACTCAATCCTAGAGAGAGATTGTAGGGCCAATATTCTATATTGTTTTTAGGATTATATATGTCGTTTTAGTTTGCTTTTAGTCGGTGTAGTACGTACTCGGTACGTTTAATTTGTACGTTTATTTTTTAAGTTTTGGAGAAATGGGGACCCTATAAAAGGTCACCTACCCATTTCTCCACAAACCCCTTTTCACAACTCTTGGAAATAAAAAGAATTTCTCTCTCTCTATCTTCTTCTTCTTTCTTTCAAGCAAATAAACCAAACAAACTAAGATCCGAGATTCGAGTGTTGTTGGTGATTTCCGCTAACCAACAACACGGATTAATCCGAGTCAAGTCTTGAGATCCATTTAGAGGACCTACATTGATTGCAAGTTGTTTCTTCATCATAATATCGAGTTTGTCATAACCCACATGACCTAGCCGATTATGCCACAAATTGGCGTTCTGGGTTTTGTTAGTTCGTTCCACATACGTCGTTTCAGCCGACAATACATACACCGTATCAGTTTGTCTTCCTCGAAGTACCGGTGTCGATTTTGTTTCGAACTCATCGAATATTTGAACATCATTCGGGCCAAACAACACATACTTTCCGGCAGTGGTAACCTGCGGTACTGAGAACAAATTCTTTTTCATACCGGGTACATGGAACACGTCTTCCATGATAAACTTAACGGTCCCAACATGTGAAATTTGGTGTTTCGAGTCATCGGCAATTACAACCACACGACTTCCCTTATATTTAGTTGGTTGTAGAAGTTGCTCTTTTTCTCCGGTCATATGGTTTGAACAACCAGAGTCCACAAACCACTACTCGAAATCACCACGTTTTGATTCGGTTGTTGCCGACAGGGCGTACTCTTTCTGAACTTCGGCGATCCGGGCCTCAACATCCCACGTTTCATCTTCCCTTGCCTATGCTACATTCCCTTCTTCTTTGGGTTTTCGACAATCCTTTGCCATGTGACCTATACGACCACAATTATGACATTCAAAAGGGAACCGTTTGTTAAATTTCCACTTCTTACCGTCCGTTGTCTCGCCTCTTGGGTTATCTCGGACATCCCGGTTATCTCGGATCTTCTTGTAATCTTGTTTCTTCCATGACTTCCCCTGGGTTTTAAAATCGCCTTTGTTATAGCGCCCATTCTTGGATTTCTCAGCATATAAAGCCTTTTCTTCCTCGGCTTTCATCGTGACAGTACTAAACTGTTTAGACAAAGCTTCTTGACCTGCAAGAAGGTTCTCGAGTTCGGTTAACGATGGCGGCGCTGGCCACCCTTGTACAGCCGCTACAAAACTTTGAAATTCCGGCCTTAGCCCGTGAATGATTATTCGTTTCATTCTCGCATCACCGATTCGGGCCTGTTGATCTAGCTCTCCTATCTCTCTGCACAGTGCTTTCACCTTGTGAAAGTATTGTGGTATACCAAGTTCTTTCTGACTTATCGATAAAAGATCGTTTTCTAGCAATTGGAGCTTCGTGTCGTTTCTTTTGGAGAATAACGACGCGAGGGTATCCCAAGCTTGTTTGGGGGTTGCTAGGTCACGGATATGATCGAGCAGTTCCTCCTTGACCGTTGTTTTGAGGAGGAACATAGCTCGGCCTACCTTAACCCGCCACTTGTGAATGGTACCATTGGTGTCGATCCGTGGTTCGTTTACATCTGTCCCGTTTGTGACTTCCTAGAGGTCTTGTCCCTGCATATAGGACATCATGCACGTAGACCAGACATTATAGTTCTGGTTGTTTAGTTTCTTGACTCCACCAATTAATTGCACCTTTGCCATCTCGTTCGGTTACTTTCTACGATCGGTAACTTGCTGCCTTCGACCGGGATCAATCTACGAACCAGATGGGAGTATTACGAGAACCGAGTCTTGATCGACAAGGCTCTGATCCCACTTGTTAAACAATTAAGCGAGTATCACGAGCCAAACACCAAAACGATCTTGAGCAACTGCTCGACTCTTTCTTATTAATTGGAAACAAAAGATGACATATGTAAAATAAAACACAGAGAGAGGGTTTATATACTACCCTTTATTTCAATCATATCCCAACTTCGATTCTAACTACCGACTCATGCTTAAAATTCAAAAACTAATATTTATCTTTAAACATTAAAATAAAAACTAAATAAACGTAACCCTCAAGTAATTATATTTCACTTCAATCCTTGAGTGAGTTTTAGATCTCCTCCAAACCACCCCTTCGATAAACCGAACCGCCCTTTGATGTTGTCATTTTTATCAGGAAGCTCAAACCAGTTCCTTGTTTCTTTCTTTGCTTTCCGTGGCTGTTTGGGTTTTTCAACAACCTTCATTGTCTTGCTTCTTTTTCAACAACTCTTACTTTAACACCCACAAAATAAATCCAACATGTTACTCACTTTCTTAAGGGATATATAATTAAGTGTTCATAATAAATGACTGGCATTGGCAAAGAATTATAGCAGAACAATAGATACACGAAATTAAGTGTCCAATATGCGTTTCAAATATATAAAATAAACCTAAACACATTTCATGAACCTAAATTCAATCGCCGTAACCATTTGCAGGCAATCAAAAAAAAAGCATTTCATCGAATTAAATTATGTTGGAAAAATGAAAGTTAAACTCACATTAGGCAGAAGTTCGATCAAATTGTGGCCTCTGAATTTTGATACACCGATGCAGATGTTCGATCAAATTGGGGTTTTACTGTTTTATAGGTGGCTGACTCTTATACTCGCCCACGCCAGCAGCTCATCAATTTAAATCAAAAAGAATTTTGTATTTTTATTTTCAAGAGTAAAAGTTATAAAAGATTTTCCTTCAACTGATGATGCCAGGGGTATTAATCGGATTTCGGGTTTGTTTTTTGAGTTTTGGATTTTTTGGGTTGGGTTATTTGGGGTTTGAAAGTTTTCAATCTTGACCCGAAACCCAACCCAAATCTCTCATGAGTTTTTGGGTTTGGTTTTTTTAGGTTGGTTTAATCGGGTTCGAGTATCCTAGAAAAAAATGCTAAAACTAAAACCACATATTCTTCTTTGCGCATAACATGATTAACCAACTAATAAGCCAACATAACATGATTACACAATTCAAATGAATATTAAAATTAACTCCAGCCATAACCGTTTTCAATCAGGCGTATTTGGTTGTTCGGTCGCGGTTACTATTAGACATAGACGGAAAACAAAAATTAACAATAAACGATTGATCCATTATAACAGGTGGAATGACAACAATCGAGTAGGGTCGTATTTTTATAACTTTAGTGGTTAAAGGTTAACGTATTATACCTAAAAATATATTTGGTTAAAAAACTAAAGGTTTATTCAGGTTTTTCGAGTTGACCCAAAACCCACAAATTAGACCCGAGATTCAACCCAAATTACTTCGGTTCGGGTTCGGGTTAGTCTTTTCTTGGGTTTGGGTTTTTTGGGCCACGTTAGTTCGGGTTCAGGTTCGAGTTTTCTAGAGTTGGGTTTCGAGTAAAAGTGGCAACCCTAACCGATATTAGGTTAGTTACCCGTGTTACACACAGGTGGAAAATAAAGGAAAACGTAATATATAAGTGTATGTTATAAATTTAATGAATTGTAAATGTCATATTATAAGAGCAGATAATTTTACATAATTAAATTTAATTAAAACATAATAATTATTTGATTTTGGCCACTAATAATTAGGAAAAAAAAACAAAAATCGTTTGAATATTATACAATTTGTATATTATGAAAATAATAGAAATGTCAATAATTAAATATAATTTGGTTCTATACTTGAAGAGAATGAATATTTATTAATATATATGAAGTCAAAATTTCTAACATAATTACCACTTAATTTAGGTTGGTAAGCATCTTTAGTTTGAAACACGAGGTCTTGAATCAAGACCCATATCACACGGATCATGGGTCATGATATAACAGGAAATAGATGACATGACATTTACTTGGCATCCTATGTAGAGGTCCTGGTTGAACATCATGTGGATAATAGGTCTTCTTTTAATAATATAACTAAGATAGTTAATTAGTTAGATTAGACTTCAAATAAATGAATTGTTCTTAAATAGCAACTTGATTATTTTCAATAACCTAGCGTCATTTTCGAAAGTTTAGAAAACGAAAACATACCAACATTTTGTATATTTTGTATTTAAGTAAATAGATTAATTAGTGGTATATCTCTAGAAGAATTAGAATCAGGGATATATTTTTGTTTAGTGATGTAGAAACAGGATCAAATACATTTTATTCTTAACATGAAAACAGTGAGAACCAATTTACTGTTATTATTAGGTTTATTTTTATAAGTGTTTGCTATTATTTTTTGTTCGTATTTGCTAATTTTCGATTATGAGACGTTATAAGTATTTTCTTGTTTATATTTTGTTGTTATTATTAGATTTTTTCGTTTGCTGATATAAGTATTTGCTGTTATTATTTTGTTCTTGATTTTAATTCTTTTGTTGTACTTTTTAGGTTTTTTTCTTTTTATTGCAAATAATTGTTTATGTTGATTGGTATTGAAGTTGATATTGTTTCCTACGTTCTCATTTTTGTATAAATTGATATTATTTCCTACGTTCTCATGTTAAGACTAAAATGCACATGAACCTTCCCCTAGTGATGTATTCTTCTCTGTTTTTACTTGTTAATTTGTTAATCAAGAGCATCGTTTGAACACCATTGACTTGCATGGTATGAGAGCCTTCATGCTCTTAACTCTAGTCATCTCGATCTTGAGCATACCGGATTTCGATCCTAAATCCACTAGCCATTCAATCACTTTTTCTCCACACCGTGTTTATCAATGAGAGACAATGGTGAATCATCCAAAACAAAACTCCGTTCATCTTGTGTACATTGTTACCGACATTCAAAAGAAAGAAGTTGTTCTTAACGGAACAAAAGTCTCGTACCCATGTGGAGTTGTTCCATCTCCACGCCCGGGGTTAATATGTTCTGAATCACATAGATTGTAACATTCGTTAAATGTTAAATCCAAAATCTGACACGTTTTAAGTTTTCGGATCTTCATATTTAGAAATTTTCATTTTAAACTTATTAGTATTCAATCTTTACGATTTTAATCCTAAATTCCATTTTTTTTAATATTTCGAGCCATTATTTCAATTAAATTAAATCCAGTGGTTATTTGTGTAAAAATTTAAACTTGATGATCTCCATCGCGCTGCGCGGCCGGCTACACTTCTCATTCCCGTCTCTGTTTCCCCACGTAGAGCGAGGGGAGAGCTTCTCTCCCTCGCACCGCATGGCCAGGACGTTTATTTCACCTTTTGAGTTATAAAACTTGTTTAAACCTCCATTAACATCCATTTTAATGTTTATGAATGTTGGTTATGATAATTTATTAAATTCAAATTACTCAATTTCGAGTCAATTCATTGCTTTAATTGAACCCAAATTACTTCGGTTCAGGTTCGGGGTCGGGTTTTTTTTTGCCGCGTTAGTTCGGGTTCAGGTTCGAGTTTTCTCGAGTTAGGTTTCGAGTAAAAATGACAGCCTTAACTGATACTAGGTTAGTTACCCGTGTTACACACGAGGGGAAAATAAAGGAAAACGTAATATATATGTGTATGTTATAAATTTTAATGAATTGTAAATGTCATATTATAAGAGCAGATAATTTTACATAATTAAAACATAATAATTTAATTTTGGCCAGTAATAATAAGAAAAAAAAAACAAAAATCGTTTGAATATTATACAATTTGTATATTATGAAAATAATAGAAATGTCAACAATTAAATATAATTTTGGTGTTATACTTGAAGAGAATGAATATACTTATATATGTGAAGTCAAAATTTCTAACATAATTACCACTTAATTTGGGTTGGTAAGCATATTTTGTTTGAAACACGAGGTCTTGAATCAAGACCCATATCACACAATTATTTATGTTTTAAAGTGTTACAAAGTCTTACTGCCATGAAAAGGGATCATGGGCTCTAATAAGAAAACGGATCATGGGTCATGATATAATAGGAAATAGCTGACATAATATTTACTTGGAATCCTATATGGAGGTCCTAGTTGAACGTCATGTGGATAATTGGTCTTCTTTTAATAATATAACTAAGATAGTTAATTACTTAGATTAGACTTCAAATTAATGAATTGTTCTTAAATAGCAACTTGATCGTTTTCAATACCTAACGTCATTTTTGAAAGTTTAGAAAATGAAAACATACCAACATTTTGTATATCAAGAGCATCGTTTGAAGACCATTGACTTTCATGGTATCGGAGCTTTCATGCTCTTAGCTCTAGTCGTCTAGATCTTGAGCATACCGGATTTCGATCCTAAGTCCACCGGCCATTCAGTCATTTTTTCTCCATACCATATTTAGTTATTCACTTATTTGGAGACTTAAATAACTGTCCGTGATTAAATATTATTATCCATGATTAAACTTATATTAGATATATATGCAAATATATTCTTTTAATGTCATTATTTAATAGGAGAGAGCTACTGGTTACACTAGATGTTTTGCTAGTGAAGCGGGCTGTAAGGCCAATATTTGTGACTTGCGATCTCAAATTATGAAACACATTATTTATTCATGGTCAAGATAATAATTAATGTCGGCGAGCAAAACCAGACACGAAACGAGAGCTTCGGGATGTGTGTTTAGCTTCAATGGGAGAATGCTTCTAGAATGTTATTTTTTTTATTTTGCTATAAATAGGGACTTTCTTGTGCAATATTTTGAGGAGGCATAAACTTGCACCGGTGCATTGGTAGCCCGTGTAAGGCCAATTTATATGACTTGCGATATCAAAGTATGAAACCCGTTATATATTTACGGTCAAGTTAATAATTAAAGTGGGTGAGAAATCCGGACATGAGACGAGAACTTCGACGTACGTTTAAGTTTAATGTGAAAGCTTCTAGATTATGTTTTTAGTCTATAAATAGGGAATATGTGTTCTTTATGTGTGTGTTATGTATGGTGTTTTGATGTGTGTATTTTGAAGGTCCCGAAACCGGATCCGACAACAAACGGCTTTGTTCTTGATAATTGTGCTCGAGACGGGTGCGGTAAATCAAACGACCGAACATATAATATAACGATAATATAAATAGAAACGATCTCGTTGTCGGTAAAGATTTATAATAAACGAACGAACCGACCCCACCCAATGTGAGCTCCCCTTGGGTGGGTGATTTACACCTTTGAAAACACACACATAATAAAAACATTGAAGTCCTATTTATAGCTAAACAAACATTCTAACATTCTAGAAGCTTTCTCGTTAAACTTGAACGCGTGTAGAAGTTCTCGTCTCGTGTCCGGATTTCTCGCCGACATTAATTACTATCTTGACCGTGAATAAATGATGGGTTTCGTAATTTGATATCGCAAGTCACAAATATTGGCCTTACAATCACCCTCTTGACTTGCGATCTCAAAACTTTGTCTCACCGTGTCTCGCATCTTCACAAATCACCCGATAAATCGATGCCTCTTCATTTCAATTCACCCCCTTAAGGTATGATCCACCTATATTTAATCTTGAAGTAGTTCTCGCTTTTTCAGATCTTAAGTTGTATATAGGCATGAGATGAGCTCGAATATCCACAAATTGATCTCTAATTACCGGATTCAATGATCAAACGAACAAAACTTATTAATTCGTTCGAAGTTCACCTTTCGGATCCAACTTCTCGAACACCTTAGAAATAACAAGCTTTGAACACGGTTAAACAAGATGAATAAAAACCCCAATCAATTTTGACTTTCTTTAGTGTGGTCAATCCAAATAATAATTCTCTCTAAAAAAACATTGCAGATAATCTGACGAAATAAATTTATTCAGCCAATTAATAGTAGACCATCAATCGGTACCTTATATTAGACCAAGTTGAGCCCAAGATATAATAGCCCAACATCTAAAACCTTGCCAAAATCTGAATTAATTGTAGGCCCAAACAGCAAGGAACAAGCCCATTAAAAGGAAGATGGCCCAATAGTAGTCCATCATGGAGACAAGAACCCTAGCTTCAATATGATGCACCGTGCACCAGCCTCACAAGTCATAGCCGTCATATTTCGCCGAAAAAGAAATATTCCGGCAGCTTTCATAAGCGGTGGCTGGCCACCCATCTTTACCACCGGAAAAAAATGCTCCGGCCTGTTTCCAAACGCCGGCAACAACCTCTCTAAACATCATCAGTCAAAGCCGCCACCCTACAAAAGCACCGCCGGAAAACATTTCTGAGCTCCGGCATCCATTTCCGGTGAACCCTCTCCGACCAAACATTACCATAACCGCCGTCTTTCTTCATCAATCCCGCCGCCACACTCACCCAACTAAAAACACTGCAATCGCTACCGTTCACAACCAACAACAACAACAAAAAACCATGGGTGGCCTACTGCCGGAAAATCGATCTCCGGCCGTTCAGCCTCAAACACCGTCACCGACCACCGTTGACCTGCATCTTCATCATACCGTTGTTCACCACCACCTGAAACTACCAAACCACCATCATATCAACACACCGCCGCCAACGGAAAATCCAATTTCCGGCCACCATATCACTAGTAGGTTGTTCTCTAGCCCTACACCGGTCATCGAACGCCCCTTTTCCTTGTCGATTTAAAGCATAACCAACAGATCTGACTTTTATCAGTATCGACTCTTTCGAACACACCCACTGTTCTTCGTGTTCATCTTCAAAAACCCAAAAAAACTTCAGAAAAAACCATAAAAACGAACCTCAAACTTAGCTGAGAATCTAGATCTGGAAACACGAGACGAACTTCGAGCAATTAATTTCCCCAAATTTTCAAACTTTATTTCCAAACATCAAATTTTATTTCCAAATCTTCAACAAAATTAACGTCTCGGTTCGGGTAATAGCGTAAATAGAACCCGAATATCAAGAACAAAGTTGAATCACAAGATTCGACCCGCTCTGATACCAATTGTAGGTCCCGAAACCGGATCCGACAACGAACGGATTTGTTCTTGATAAACGCTCGAGACGGGTGCGGTGAAATCAAACGACAGAACAAAATGATATAACGATAATATAAATGAACGATCTCGTTATCGGTTGAAAGATTTAATATATTAAGTAAACGAACCGACCCCACCCAAGGTGAGCTCCCCTTGGGTGGGTGAAAACACAATACAAAACACACACATAAAGAACACATATTCCCTATTTATAGACTAATAACATAATCTAGAAGCTTTCACATTAAACTTAAACGCGCGTCGAAGTTCTCGTCTCGTGTCCGGATTTCTCGCCCACTTTAATTATTAACTTGACAGTAAATATATAATGGGTTTCATACTTTGATATCGAAAGTCATATATATTGGCCTTACAATCACCCCCTTGACTTGTGATATCAAAACTTTGTCAAACCGTGTCTCGCATCTTCACAAGTCACTCGATAAATCGAAGCCTCTTCGAAAGTCATATAAATTGGCCTTACAATCACCCCCTATATTTAATGTTGAAGTAGTTCTCGCTTGTATATAAGCATGAGATGAGCTTGAATTTCCACAAATCAATCTCGAATTACCGGCTTCATCGATCAAATGAACAAAACTTATTATTTCGTTCGAAGTTCACCTTTCGGATCCAACTTCTCGAACGCCTTAGAAATAACAAGCTTTGAACACGGTTAAACAAGACAAAACCTTAACAAATTTTGACTTTCTTCAGTTTGGTCAACCCGAACATAAAATTATTTCTCGGCCAAAGACAATTCCACATAATCTGCCAAAATACGTGATCAATCAGGCCCAAATTATGTGACACTAGAGCCCCAGCAAAATTACTTGCCCAAAAGCATAAGTAGCCCAACTCAGCCCATTATCAAATATTAGAAAGCTAAAAGCCCAAACTTAATGTAGGTAAATTAGCATGCAGGCCCAATAACACACAGCATTCACCTTTGGAAAAAATGGAAGTCGGTCTTAAAGTGGCCCAGCATGATGGATTAATTTTGAACAACTTGCAAATTAGGTCATGATGCCTGGAACTTTTGTGTCACACAAAACAGCAGCCAACAACAACTTAGCAATCCTAACCAAGCAGCCATCACCAACATTGAACACCACGACATCCACCATCATGAACCGCCGCCTCCCAGGTCAACGGTGACCCTCAACCATCAACTTCTTCCGGCCAACACAGCCGCCGCCATATTCCACCATCATCACCGCCTCCTTCATAACCACCTGTCACCTCCACCACCACATAACCACAAGTACCCATCATGAGCCGCCGCTGCCGCAACTCAGTTTCACTGAAACACGGACCTCCTTGAACAAACAGAGATAACCGACACTTATGTCAGAGTTTGATGTTTACATCTTCAACCTCGGAATCGTTGCCGGGAAGGACTGTAGGGTTGCCGGATTTTCGGTGTATGGCGGAACGGTTCCCGAAACGCCCGGATCTGGCACTTGTAGATCCCGAACATCCGGATCTACAAGGAGAAGCTTCAAACACGCTTATTTCCTACTTTATTTTCAAGATCTTCAAACTTTATTTTTAAACTTCAACGGGTCTTTATCGTCTCGGTTCGGGTAATAGAAGAAATAGAACCCGAATATCAAGAACAAAGTTGAATCATAAGATTCGACCCGCTCAGATACCAGTTGTAGGTCCCGAAACCGGATCCGACAACGAACGGTTTTGTTCTTGATAAACGCTCGAGACGGGTGCGGTGAAACAAACGACCAAACATAAATAATATAAAGATAAAATAGAGGAACGATCTCGTAACCAGTATAAAAGATTCATAATATAAAAACGAACCGATCCCACCTAAGGGGAGCTCCCCTTGTGTGGTTGTTTACACATTAAAACACACACATTCCCTATTTATATTTTTTGATTCTATTTATATGTTTGTATGTGTTCTTGGGTGGTTGAATCTCCACACTCATACGTGAACCCTGATGAGGCCATGAAGGAAATCGGCCGACAAGTTCCATATGTTCATCCGTTAGTAGTAACGTCTTGAACAACTTTCAATCCATAGTTGCTGATGGCTGAATGAAAGCACCAATGAAGCGGATCAAATTAAGATGATAAAATTCAATGTTTATTGTTCAATCAGAAGAAAGATGGAAAAAGTTACACATAATGAAGAAGAGAAGCATACCAATTTCCTCTTATCAAATTTGATACCTATCATTCTATCACTTTCATTTCGCCTTTCTTTAACATGCTCTCATGCCTCAAGCTCTCAGTTTTGTTAGACGACCATCATGTGGGTCCAAACATGTAAAATTCACATCATGATTCTCATTCACAATCTAAAAGTGATTACAATCAAGTATTTATAGACAAACATATGCGCTAATCTACTAAACATATCAGCTAAGATCAGCAAGCGTATAGTACATATACGCTATCTAAACATATACAACTACCTAAACATATGCGTTAACTAACATGCACGCTAACTAAACATATACGCAACTACTTATACGCTACATATCAACAAAACATAAAATAAAATACTTCAAATAAACGGGTCATTTATTTAGCCTTGTTTCTAGAGATGAACATAAAAACCGGTTAACCGATTTCAAACCTTACCCGGTGCAAAGCTAAAACTCATTTCACCTCAACCTGTTCCCAAACCAACCAAGCCCATCGGTTCATACTGCGGTTCCCCTTTTGATTTGCCAAACTGACACAATTTGAGAGAAAACCGATTTGTTTGTCCTCAAACGGTTTGTAAACCGGCCCGAATTGGTTCGATCGGCTCTACTTGTTCCTTTGGGCCTTTTGTCTCCTCCGACGTAATTTCCATATTATTATTATTCGATTTTCAAAGTATTGTTAATCTGGGCTTCTTACAATACTCATTTTCTATTTATTTGATCGTTCAAAAAGTACGCTTCTCATTATTCTGATTGCTAAATCATTATTAATATCTGAGCTTATGTTCTTAAATTTCTTAGATGCGCACTTACACTTAACTGCGGGTACTTTATTAATCCCTTGTTATGTTTGCCTGAAATTTATGTTTATCAGATGGTTGTATGCAAATTAAGCATATCTGAAGCTGCAAACTGTGGTATATTAATTACTTGAAACTTCAATTTAGTTTTCTTGGGTTTTCTAATTATTGAAATGTATACCCTTTTGTGTTGTATGCACACGTCTATTGCCCTTAAAATTGATAATGCAACACCTATTTGCTTGAAATTTATGTTTCTCAGATGGATTTATGCAAAGTTATCATTATTTTGTTATTTGCAAGTTTGTGTTCATAATATTTCGAAAATTGTTAACAAATGGTGTTTATGTAAAAGTTGTTTCAAAAATCTATGGTTTTGAGGGTTGTTACAAAAATGACGTAACCGTGGTTTGAAACCACGGTTTGGCTATTTTCTCTATATATGTACGCGTCAGATGGATATTTCAGAAAATAATACTTTCTCTATATATTTTCTCTATAATACTTTTGAAAAAGTATTATTTTATGAAATACCCATCTGACGCGTACATATATAGCCAAACGTGGTTTCAAACCACGGTTACGCCATTTTTGTAACAACCCTTAAAACCATACTATTTTTGCGCTAGTTGAGTGTCTGTACTTTTTGGGCGAATGATTAACTAAATATTATATTTACTAAATGGGTTCAATTTTTATCAATATCAACGGGTTCAATTGTAAAAAAAGTTCAGTTCATAAAAATCGTGTTATACGCGCGCTCTAAAGAAAACACAAAATAGATTTGTGTCGAGCTTTCCCAACACCTATAAGGTGGCCCCATCAACGATTGACCATCACTGACCCCAATAAATATAAATTATAATTTTATTCTAAATTTAAATTGATTGAAGAGTCAACATGTTCAATCAAAAAAGCAAATCGAGTCATCCAAAAATCTTATATCCGGTATATATGTTGTTTCATGTTGACTTGTATGGCTAATTGGCTAACTATTATATACTCCGTATCCACATTAAAAATTTCCCATGCACATCCATCAAACACGAATCTTTCAGGCTTTCTGATTTTGTGTTTCTAAGATTTACAAATTTGACCTACAAATTTCTCTTTACCTACAAAATTAGAAAGAAAGGAATTAAGAAAGGACCAACTCTACAAGGTAGAAAGATGCCAAACACTTGTGTTTGTTGGCTGGCTAATAAAAATCTGGGCAGGGTCCTTACGTCTGGTGGAGCTGCCTTGAGCTAGTCTCAAGCTTAAATCTGACTTGCAATATGAAAGAACTCATTAGAAGAGGACCGCTCTTTAATGCTCGACATTAGTGATTTATTTAATAAAAGTGTATATACTAGTAACTATAATAAACAGTATAAGTACATATATACTATAGGTAATAATAGAGTATTTTATCGAGCACTTTTGTAGATTTGAAGGTTACACTTGAGGGCAAGCCAATTTATATTGATCACAAGAAGCTGGATGAGGAGGAGGTGAGTCACCATTGATATCGACACATCTGACAAATGTTCGGGAGTTCCTCTATGCAATCCTTTTCCTTCTTCTTGTTGCTGCATATCTCGTTTGTACACATCTTCTCTTTGTTTTCGGGGCTTCTAGTGAGTTACAGACAGAGTTTGAAAAGGTCAAATCTTTGATGATTCCATCATCTATGATTGAGTTGCGAAAACTTCTGGATAGGTATCCTACACCTGAACCGAATTCTTTCTGGTTAAAGAATCTCTTTCTAGTTGCTCTGAAACAATTAGGAGCTTCTCTAGGCGGCAACATGCTATTGGGTGGTGGTCCCGCTTATGGGGTCAAATCAAGACGCTCTAAGAAGAAATATTTGAATATCAATCTCATCGATCTCATAAGTATCATACCAAATCCCATCAATCGAATCACTTTTTCGAGAAATACGAGACATCTAAGTCATACAAGTAAAGGGATCTATTCATTGATAAGAAAAAGAAAAAACGTGAACGGGGACTGGATTGATGATAAAATAGAATCCTGGGTTGCAAACAGTGATTCGATTGATGATGAAAAAAGAGAATTCTTTGTTCAGTTTTCCACCTTAACGACAGAAAAAAGGATTGATCAAATTTTATTGAGTCTGACTCATAGTGATCATTTATCAAAGAATGACTCTGGTTATCAAATGATTGAACAACCGGGAGCAATTTACTTACGAGACTTAGTTGACATTCATAAAAAGTATCTAATGAATTATGAGTTCAATACATCCTCTTTAGCAGAAAGACGATATTCGGAGGTGAATCATAGAACACCAAAAGCTGTGCTATCTTATGGACCTAACATAGGTCACATCCCTCACGTGCGCCAAGAGCACATTCGATAGCATCCTCTTAAGGTTTAAAGATCCAAACCTTCTTCTTCTTAGCGGAAACGCAAGTACTATAGTTCGAGATATATACTATAGTACTTTTTTTTTTGAAAGTCAGTCAAGCAAGAAGGAAGGCAGGATTAGCTTTCAAGCAGTCTTCAAGCATGACATGAATTCAAGCCAGTCTGCTTCGGAGATCTGATTCTACTTTCATGCCACCTTTCACTTCCTCGTGGCATTGCCTTTGATTCTGTCTTTAGATTAGGGTCTTGCTTACAATAGAGATCAATCTTTCATTCTCTTTCCCAGTGCACTATAAGCTATTAAAGAAGAGCTTAGGGCTATGGTCTCACTTTCCCTAGTCTCATAATCAAAGACTACTGACCAATCCTAATATGTGAATAGCTTAGGTGCCGTGGACTCTCTTGCTTACCGTAGACTCTCCTTATAAGTCAGCCATGACTCTTAGCCCCCTAACTAAGCCGTAGCGTTGGGCTGCACTCTTTCTTCTATCAACTGAGGAAATGCACCTTTCGTTTGAAATGCCCTTATACTCCTATCTACTTTCAGTCTCTTTGCTTTGCTCGGTCCAAAAAGGATCAGGATCTAATTCTGCCATACGTGTCATTTTCCCCGTTTTCACAGAAAGAATTTGCTGTATACTTTCTAGAGTTTGTCATCATCGTTGGAGAAGGCACAAAAGTCCAATAACAAATGGAAGTGTCATGTTGATGTCAACGCATGCTTTTTTCACAATGTTGAGTTCAATAGCCCTCTTAGTGAGGCTTATGGTGGCTATATCAATGCGAGCATCATGCTGGCTTAGCTTCGGGATATTATAAGTGTGAGGCTAGTTATTGACCTGTTTGTTGGGAATAATAATTTAAGACTCGTGCTTAGTATGCATGATCAGGATTCGCATGACGCCACGAAAGTTGGATTATACGAAAGTTAAGGTTTCGCTTGGATTCTCACACGAAGTTAAAGTCAAAGTTTTGCTTAAACTAGTCCTAAATCTATCTCCCTTGCTCATAATGAGACTTGAAACCGGGACACTTTCTCGTAGCTAAACGCAATTTGGTTCACTCAATAAGTGTAATAGATAGTTAGATGTACAACGTGTGGTTCACTCTAAAAGGAATTTGGGAAGAAATGTTTGTCACGAGTTTTCTAGCATTTGATGTACGAAAGTGGGTCTACAACTTTCACCGACAATATTCTTATGTATCATCCCGTCCATACACGTGTTTCCCATCTCCCATCCAACATTGTGAGCATTATTTATGGATCATATCGGCCGCCAAGAAACATTATGCATTGGTTTTTAGTCAAGTTTATAAATCAATTTAAATTTGTTTACTAAATGAGTTGAGGTAGTCAAATTTAGAAATCATACCGGAGAATGATTAATGATCGGTTTCGGTTAAATAAATTATGATCAATAAGTTTTTGCATGTTGGCTCTGTTCGGTTAATCGTGAACCATAATTAATCTTAAAATTTTTTGACTTCACTAAAATAGGACGAATAATGTAATAAGTTTGTGTTTGCTTTCATTGGCGTGTCCTTTAAAGGGCAATACTCATGTAAAGTTTGCTTAACCTTTTGACGTGGGATCCATTATAATACGAGAATGCCTATACAATTGTTGGTATGGTTAAATATGTTATGGTTCGATAATTTTGTTTTCTTGTTATAGCTCAACTACCAATTTTGTTTATTTGTAGTTGCTGTAGATACCGTGTCTTCTTTTCTTATAATAATAATATAAGTTTATTCTTGTATGTTTACTAGTAAAGAGAGAATTTGTAATTTATATAACGCAGGTAGGTGAGTTTTCGTTTGAAATATTATGATAAGCTTCATTTCAATCTAATTATTTTATTACTGTAATCTTTCGTAATAATAAATTAATAAGTAGTTAGTCGACACCATATTATTTTATGGTTTATTGGATTTTAATAATCATATTGAATGATATTGACCGATAATAATTTCTATTTATTTTATCATCACTGACGACTCCAAATTTAAACAAGTTGGCCCCTAATGCCACCCCCATGGGCGGGCGCTAAAAGGACTTAACATCGTTTTAACTAATGTTTAAGGACTTTTGATCGTAAGAAAGATACGAGTCGATTAATATAAAAATTAGCTCGAAACGGTGATCCAAACGACTTGATTTTTGTTAATTGTAAGCTCAAATGCCCGAATTAAAGTATTGTTTCGTCGTTTTCAAGCACCGTTTCGAATTAGCTTTTATATCAATGGACTCGTATCCTACTTCCAATCAAAAGCTCTAAAAAGAGTAGTTTGAAATTCGGAAAAAGTATAACACCGTTAAGTCCTTTTTAATATGTTTTTAATGTGGAACCATTAGGATCAACTTTTTTGAATTAATTTGTGACCATGAGTGATAATAAAATAAATAAAAATTATTATCAACTAATACTATTAAATTAAAACTATTAAAATCTAATAAACCTTATCTATCTAACTTAATATATTAAAGCAATACATGTTTTTCACATGTCCTTCAAATATGTCATCCACATGGGATGCCAACTAATCAATTTCCATTTATACATATTCCACCTAATTAACTAATTTTTTAATTACCACTCCTTCAATTTAATATATTTTTATGTTAAATCATATAACAGTTAATGCATTTATTAATATTTAATATTTATTAATTACCTCTCAAACCAATTATAACTTTCTTAGAATTATATTATTAACAATTTCTAATTTCTCAAGTTAGTTAGTACCTAAGAAATAATAACTGGTTTCCACGTTTTTGATCAATTTGCTGAATTTTTTTTACAGAGGTATTACGAGTTTACGGGTCAAAAGTGTAAAATCTAATATTAAAGCAAGATGATTTTTCCGCATGACATCATTCTAGGGCTTCTACATATGATGTCACGTAAATGTCATGCGAGCAGCTTCCTATTTTATAATCTCTTTCTTATAAACGCAATATGGGACACGAACCCTTTTAGTTGTGTTATAACCGGTGACTCAGTTTTTTATTTTTTAACCATCTATGTATCACACGGGTTCTACCCTAGTTTGAAAATATACAACAACAAAGAAAAATAATAATCCGTTACCCACACCCTTTCATAAAAACATATTTAAATATATAAAAAATATTACAAGACACGCATATTACGGTAGCATTTGATTCCCATAAACTTGTACCCTACGCATCACAGGTTGTACCCTGAAGGTTCCCTTCTTTTTCCATAATTCCATCTATCCAACCCGTCATTCGCTAGAGTTCCACATTCTCTGTCACTTTCCATAAACCCACCATTCAATTCAAACTGTCACACTCTAAAACCCCCAAATTTTCCAGGTATTTACCAAATTCATCATTTAAATCCTTCGTTCTTTTCTTTTGCAATCAAAATCCTGCCTTTGTATGTATAAATAAACGATACCCACTAATTGTTTTGCATTGGCGATTGATTGATTGATTGTTCGTCGGTTGGTTGGTTATATTATTAATCGTTATTTACTTAATATCAAATTGATTATTAAATGAAATGCTCGTTGAGTATTTATTGATTGATTGATTGATTGTTGTTTCTCTTTATTATAAGTTTCCAGTGAATCATTAGGGTTTTTACTGTGTTTGTATTCAATCGATTGTGAAGTTCATAAAGTTGATTCATTAATTGATTCTTATTCGTTTTTATCCACTAATCCGTGTTTTTAAGTTTCCTGTGAATGAATTATTTACGTTTTTTTTTTCTGTGTTTGTGTATAATCGATTTTGAAGTTTATATGAATTTGTGAATAATTTAGGCTTTTTCTGTGTTCATATTGAATTGATTGTGAAGTTATAAATTTGATTTGATTTTGTGGATAATTTAGGCTTTTTATGTGCTTGTATTTGTTCGACTTTCGACTATGAAGTTCGTAAAGTTGATTTGAATTTTTGAACAATTTATTTAGGTTTTTTTGTGTTCGTATTCAATTGATTTCGAATTTCATAAATAAAGTTGATATGAATTTGTGAACAATTTAGGCTTTTTTTTTGTGTTCGTATTCAATCGATCATGATGTTCATAAAGTTTATTTGAATTTGTTAATCATCTACGCTCATTCCGTGTTTGTATTCAGTCGATTATGAACTATGAAGTTTGTAAAGTTGATTTGAATTGTGATGAAAAAATGCAACCTTTTGGTGAAATTGGGTACATAAAGAACAGAATATTTCTATCTTTTTCCCTTTTCTATGTGATTAATCTACAATTGTAAAAAAAAGGCGAAGAAGAATCGATCAGATTTTTGGTCTTTTTACTTTCTAGAAGAATCTATGGAATGAATATTATTAGCAGCTTAATTTCATCACTCCATAGATTGTTTATAATATTTCTTAAGCTTTGGTTTTAAAACCATGATAATTCAATTTATATTTGTGATTGACTTTATTTTCAGATTTTGACTTTTGGTGTTGACCCGAAGGCCCGATGCAGCTGTATCATCACCCATTTTCATTAGACAGCCAAAAGGTGAGGCTGGCTTTGGAAGAACGGAACATTGATTACACGTCATACCATGTCAATCCCGTTACAGGCAAAAACATGGATCCTTCATTCTTTAGGATGAATCCAACTGCCAAACTACCTGTTTTTCAAAATGGGTCACATGTTCTCTTCAATACCATAGAGATTATTCAGTAAGTTCATACTTTCAGTAGCATAATATGTATCATATGTTACATAATATGCACCAAAGATGTTTTGTTTCTTGTATTATTGTGTTACATTGAACCCAATAAGGAGATTTCCACCCGTTCTATTGAAATGGGCTGTGTTTTTTGGGCTTCAAAGGCCGAATTTATAGGTTTAGTAGTCAGTAGTAGGGGTGTCTATGGGTTGATTCTGGGCTCAAACCGAGCCGAAAACTGAAAATTCGGGTTTTGAGTTTTTGAAAATCTTTTGTGTTTGGTTTTTACGGTTTTTGGTTTTACCATTTGGGCTTAAAGTATTTTTACTTAAAAAAAGGCCCAAAAATGAGTTTGCACCTACAATTTTGGGTTATATTTTTTGTTAATAAATGATTATTATACATTTAGACTAAAATATTTGGGTTACACTATTTTTAAATTTTTATAAATTACTTACCATTTGGCATTTGGCTATAAAATTTTGGGCCTAAAAAGATAGTTTGCCGAAAATAGTGAATTTGGTCTTACAATTTTGTGCCTCTTTGTTAATCAATTTTGTGCCTAAATCTATTTTTAAATTCTTATAAATTACGTAACATTTAAATAAAAATTGAAAATCCGTAAGTTCGGTTCGGTTTTTCTAGTTTCATTCGGTTCGGTTTTTCTGGTTTCAATAAAATCGAAAACTGAAACTGAACCAAAGTTCGATTTTTACAAAACATAAAACGAAGCTGTGTTTTTTGTTTGAGTTCAGTTATTTTAATTCGGTTTTTTCGATTTCATGCATACCCCTAGACTTGGTAGAGATTTTACAAAGGCCCAATAAATTAAAATTAGTTTTAATAACCAGCATCATACTAACATATAAAAACAATCTTGATGGTTTTATGTATTATTCGACTCTTAACATAAAAATTTGCAGGTACATAGAGAGAATCGCTTTGGTATCATCGGGCAGTGGCATAATAACACAAAGCAGCAAAGAAGTCACCGAATGGATGCACAAAATCCAAGAATGGAACCCTAAGTTTTTCACCATTTCCCATATCCCCGAAAAATACTACATTTACACATCGAAATTCATACGACGGGTAATAATCGCTCGAATGTCCGAGGCCCCTGACTTGGCCACTGCATACCACACAAAACTTAAAGAAGCTTATGACACCGAAGAAAAGTTACACGACCCACAAGTGTTGCAAGCAAGTGAACAGCATCTTGTAAAGCTTCTTGATGAAGTGGAAGCACAACTTGAAGAAAGTTTGTATTTAGTTGGGAGCGAGTTCACATTAGCCGATGTTATGTTTGTTCCAATATTGGCTCGGTTAAAACTTTTGGGGTTGGAGAAGGAGTATATAAGGTGTAGACCGAGGTTGATCGAGTATTGGAAGTTGGTTCAACAGAGGCCGAGTTATAAGAAGGTGATCAAGAAGCATTTTGGTGGGTGGAGAAAACGGAAAACATTGTTGAAAACGTGGTGCATTGTTCGTATGAGATGTATGCTTAAACGGTATTGATCTATGCGTGTAAGTAAAGGTATTGTTTGTCAATTTAGTGAAAGTCAATTGTGTCATAAGGTTAATTAGTTGTCTATAGGATATCTGGTTTTTGTATCATAATTCATAACCTGTCTAAATGTCTTTTAACTTCTAACTATTTGTATTTTATGTATTTACAATTATGTTAAGTTGACCCCTGGGTCTTAAAATGATGTTATGTTGGCCCGAGGGTCTTAGTGAGCGGTTTCTTTATCTTCTTGGACCGGATATGTTTGTTTGTTTGTTTGATATTACATTGACATGAGTTGATAGCGTCTTGTTTAATTAAATGAGTCGTGTTCGTATTGACTTACCTGACATGTTTATAACGAATCTTCAACCTGTTTTAAGAAGTTATTTTTTGTAAGTTTAAGTCACTAACATGCTTTATCTGTATACAACTTGTTTACAATCTTTTTGACTTGTTTAGATGTATGGGTTACCTGAATCATGTTTATGTTACATGATTACAAGTATATTGAGTTAAAGATGATTTATTTGACTATGAATAAACATATTGGTCATGTTTGGATTTATTAATACAAGTCCCAAACCTAACACTTGATTAACATTTCATTATACTGAATTCAAATGTGCTTGAAATAGCCAAAATTCCTAACCGTAGTTCCTATTAAGCGGGAAAACTTTTGCGCTTTTTGTCATGTGTTATCTTATCTAACTTTGAAAGACCGAAATTTATCAAGGTAAAGTATAACTGATACAGTCATACCGTGTGTCAAAAGTGTGCCCCTTGGATGGCCGTTTCAGTGTGCTTGACTTTTTTTTTTGCATGTTTTTGACCACCATTCTACCAAAAATTAAACTAAGCCGTTTAAAATATTATCTTCAATTGTAAAATGTATTTTCCAAGTGAGTTATTTAAATAATATTTCCATGTTGAAAAGAAGTGTTCTAAGCAAAAATTGTAATACCCATTCAAAAACACATTTTCATTCATAATATTATTTGTAAAAGCCACATCTATCTTGCTTAGGCATGAAAGTGATGATTCCAATGAGTGTGATCTATATCTCAATTAGAGAGAATACAAATTAAATGTAGCAACGCATGGGAAAGGTTGCAAATTTACCCATCTACCTATTCTAATAAAGTAAAATAAACGTGGACACTTGTTATATTTTGTTTAATTCTTACAATTTTTTCCCTCCAAAACTAATTTACCTTAATATATGTAATAAATCAATAATTATTCACTTTCCTTTTACACTATATTTATATAATATCTATATATTTTTATATATATAAATATTAAAATATTATTTTACTACATAGTTCAAAATACTTGGTGTATTTCAAAAATCAACAACAAATCATGTTTCTCAAATAAAAATTGTTTTGGGTTTTTTATGGAACTTAAATTTGATATTATGGGTCAAAAGTTGGTAAATAGATTATTTGGTACAAGTTAACTACATTTAGGTCAAAATTTGTTACGAGTCAAAAATGAAAATTTTGAGTATTTTTAAAAGTTTGAAAATGCAAAATAGATTTATCGTCAAATTTGTTATGGGTTCAAAGTGTTGACTTTGAAATGTTAAAAGTATGAAAGTTAGAATTTTAAACATGATTCGGGTTTCAAATTTATTTTTAAGGACATTTTTTAAAATAATCAAAAGGTTCGGGATTTGGTAAACTGACTTTTTTCCCTCAACTATTAAAATGTAAGAAAAGACTGCGAACACTTTCGACATACCACCCCCATGTCTAATGCTTCTAACTTTTATCAATTTTGAAATATTTATGTTAACATTAATTTTTCCTTCAATGGTGATCAAAACATTGTATGGGGAGCATGTTATTTTTTATGTTGTCATTATGAAAAAGTCGATAAGCCCTCTGAAACTTATCAGAATCTTTTTCATGGTGTAGCTAAGAAAAACATAGCTCTTGAAGAACATCCATTGTTACAATTTAATGTTCTACTTTTCTTTAATGAGTGGTAAATTGATAAATATATCAATAAAGGTAATGTGAAGAACATAGCTCTTTTTGTATTTAGACTGAGTGGTTAGAACTACTATCGTATAAGAAGCTTTATTTTCAAAATTGGTTCATAACCAAAAGTCTTTCAATTATACATATATGGCACCGAGAATGAATTTTTCAATAAAATAAATATTCTCGGGTACGTTTTTGCACGAGCATTTTTTTATTAAGTTCATTTAAAAAAATAATTTTGTGTTATAAATAATATAAGCATAGATGTAATACATTTTTTTCATATACGCTATGCAATTATTTGTTTTACTTATAATTTTATAATTTGAATTATTCCGTGTGTGACACGGGCTCTAAAACTAGTGCAATATATACCTTGATTAATGAGAGTATTGATTTAATGCAAAGATAAAGCAATTGTAGCAATTCCAGCACCGATGACTTTTAAACCCTCTATAACGTCTTTAAAAGTTTTCATTTCAGTCTATTAATTGGAAGCAAGATTAAGAAGTTATTATGGGTCCTCACCACATTAGTGAGAAATTTGTAAACGAAGATCTCTACCGATTTAGGAAATATAGTGAAGAAAGTTGTAGATTAGAAAAATTGAAGAGTGGACGTAAGGTGGATTAGCATAGTCTACCCAAACCAGTTATATCATTGTGCTTGTGTTACATAACCTTTTTATACTCAATTTTAATATTTATAAAGCTTATTAAACAAAATTAAAAATACTAAGATGTGTAAGGCAAGGGCGACATAATCGAAATGCAAAGTATACGTGTAGTGATAATAATAGGGAAAACTGTAAAAAAAAAAATCCTTATTATGCAAGCAAACCTTTTAAGGCCCGGCCGGGCTTCTAGGGATTCCATTATATGTATCATAATTATGATGGATTAATGAATACAAATTTCCTGCCTTTTCTTTCACATACAACATTTTATTGTCACAATATTAACAAAACCACCACTAAAAATGGGGTAAAATTATTAACTAAAATATATGAAATCAGTCAAACAATAAGGTTTAAAATCAATATTAACAAAATAGTCACACTAATCCACTCCCCTAGTCCCCTTAATTGACCAACAAAAAGATAATAAAAAATAAAAAATAAAAAAAATTCAGTACAATTAATCAAGTGAAAAAAATATTTTAGAGGCGGGCCTTTGTACTTTTTTACTCCTCGTGTTTGTTTCTGATGGACTGTACTTTTTGGACTTCAAAGGCCCAGTTTATGGGTTACATGTCGGTAAGAGATTTTACGGATTGCTTATTTTCACCGGCTTATAACTTATTAACTTTTTGAAAAGTAATATGGTGTTTGGGACTGCTTATATTGTGAGAGAGAAAGTTTAATTACACTTTTGTAACTTATTAACTTAATAAAAAGTTATAAGGAGGTAAAATAAGGAATCCCAAACACCCCCTTACAAAAGACCAACAGAGTTCAACTAGTAGTACCATTAACCAAGTTTTCAAAGTGTTTAACTAAAATCATTCAAACTTTTCTTTTTGTTTTATATAAGTCACTTAACTGTCATTAGTTATTCCATTGTTATGATTTTTTATTCCTAAAAATGTAAATAAAAGAAGCTTATGACACCGAAGAAAAGTTACACTACCCACAAGTCTATAAAGGAATATACATCATCTTGTAAAGCTGATTGATGAAGTGGAACACAACTTATAAGAAGGTGGTGAAGACTGATGGGCGGAGATTGGAGAAGACGTAAAATGTTGTTTAAAACATGGTGCATTATTCGTACGAGATGTATGCTTAAACGGTATTGGTCTATGTTGTTTGTCAATTTTGTGAAGTCAATTGCAAGGTTAATTAGTTGTTGCCTATAGGATATTTGGGTTTTGTATCATAACTTGTCTAATTGTCTTCAACTTCTAATGTTCTATGTATTATCATGTTACTTACTTTACAATAATATTACGATGACGTGAGTTAACAGAGTCTTCCGTTGTTGTGGGTTACAAGTTATGATATTATATGAAAATAATTATGTTTTAGGTTGTCAGCTTACACAATATCATGTTCTGATTAACCTGTTTAACCCTTGTTTAATAGCATGGTCGTGTTTGTGTCCACGTGTTTATCTTGTTTAATTAAACATGTCAGCTTGTTATTAAAAGATTAAAAGGTATATATATTTATAAGTTCAACCTGCTACTTGTTTCTTATTTACTACTTGTAACTCATTTACATCTTATATGGCTCGTTTGGATAAATAGATTGCATAAGTCATGTTTATATTATATGATTATAATTATCATTAGATTGATGTCACATCGGTCACGTTTGGATTTATTAATTTAAGGCAAGCTGCCAATCACAATCCAACACAACACGAAATAACATCATGATTTGGGGCTTTGGCCTTGTGCGCTTGTACTTGGTTTTCATTATTGAATTTTCCGTTTGTCAATAATTTAGAGGTGAACATATGAACTTATGACTTTAAACCAGATTTAATCCGAATCAAAACCAATAATGAAAGCGGTTTGGGGAAAACGGTTCCGGTTTCAAACCAAATCGTTGGTTTGAGAACTACCCCGTTAAACCGGCTACACTAAACTGAATGAGTTAAAATCCGGTTCAAACTAAAATGATTTTGAAATCTTTAACCAAAGCCGAAACGCTATGGGCTTAAAAACCGATTTATGCACCTCTAGTTAATATACTAATATAGTATACTTTATACACATAATCGTATTAACTATTTATAAATTAAGAAAATAGATATAATTAGTGTCTTTCGTATACGTCATTTGACCATAGAGTGGCAAAGAGAGGCACTGAGGCAGGAGCCATGCTTCCTAATTGTTTAATCAAGAATATCAGAAGTCTCGTTATCTACATTCAAATCTAGCAACTATTTTATAAAATAATGCATGCTTGCTTATTTTACAAGGAGAAAGTTTAGAGAAGATAATCAAATTTCTCCACTTTTCCAATCATCTTTATTGGGATGCGCAAAAACCAAAAAAAAAAAATCAATTCGAACCCGAAAATCCAAACTGAAAAGGCTGAACCGAAACAAAAACCGAAGTTTGCTTATATATTTAGGTATTAACAAAATTTTTAATACCTAAATTCATTATTTTGGGCAAACTTTTTTTCAACCTAAAATTCTCAAGCTCAAACCAGACCGAACCAAAACCAAAACCGAACGGCTTCAAAAATCCAATAACCGAAGTTTCGATTTTTGATTTGGTACAGCCCAAAACCACCGACCTAAACCGAACCGTCAACACCGCTACTTATTTAATATCTCAAGGCTCTCATTGGACTGATATGTAGTGACTTGGTGTTTCTTCTAGCATATTGCTACAAGTATTTATATTTAAAGAAAGACCTCTCCGTGGTTAAAAATAATAATAATAATAATTCAAATAAATTGAAATATTTGCGTTACGTAATCTTAAAATGATCAAAATAAAACCTTGGTTTAATTTCGTTTTCGACAAGTTGAGGGAAATGGGAAAGATTAACAACAATTTGGGGTGAAGTGTCGTTTTGGCTTTCCAAACACCATTTTTAATAACCACCCAATCATCATTTTGAGGATCTTGATTCTTAAGCAACCATATTGAATGATTGCATATATATAAAAATATATTTAAATATGGGTTATCAATTACAAATTTTCATATACTGTATATACCCTTGCGTCAAACAAATACAAACAGTCAAATTGAACGTGGGGGTAACGTCGTGATTCAAAGTGCCCGACAGTTACAACGTTGAGGGCTTAGGTGGGTGAAATTTGAAAAGGGGGTCACAAAATGTATTTTGGTGATAACCACGTAGGTGCAAATGGTTTTTTTTTTTAATGGCCAACAAACATAGAATGCCTATGTATTCCGTATGGGATGACGCAATGACAAAAGGCCACCGTCAACTGGCCCAACCCAACCGTACGAAGCCATTAAGCGCCTCCAAATTATCTCCAGTTCCGAAGAAGCCACCTGTCAGAATACCCACTGGTGGTAAAATCCAAACACTCTCAAAATCGAACCGGAGATGCAAATGGTACTTGCCTCTAGTTTTTTATTTGACTCAAAATTTTATTGAAGTCTAGAAGATGTTGATTGAAAATGAGCTTTATATAATTAATTGAATTAATAGAATCTCTTTTTGCAATAACAGAAATAAACTAACTGTTTTTAAGTGAAACCAACCGACTATACAAATTTTAAGACTAAGATATTTATTAATTATAGGTTTGATTTTAACATTAACCAAACTTACCAACCCATGCTCATCATCTTTGTTGGTTTCCAATCATAATCACATTTGAAACCAACTTTGAAAACATTATGTTAAATAGAGGACATATGTAGACTATATGACATGAAATGATTGTAGCTTGTAATCTCGATAATGTTAAGGGTTAGTGAAGAGGTAGGTCCCAGCAGAGCCCAGTTTGACCCGCAAGACTCACCTTGAAAAGGGACGTCTGCGCAGAAACCAACTGGATCCGCAGGACCAACCATGCTCAGAGACGTGACGTCCTTACGCGCAGTACGCAAGCTGTTCCCGCAGGAAATGCCTCCCAATGGTGAAGGACTCCGCCTGTTCCCGCAGCTTCGGATACAAGCCATCAGGGAAGGCCACCCGCGCAGCAAGGCTACACGCACAAGGCACTTAGCTCTCAATCACTCAGTGTCACCTGAAGGAATGAGCAAAGCCGGGAACAATCCCGCACAAAGGCGGGAGGGGGAATACTCCCGCCCATAAGCCAGTCCGTACGATACAGGAAGATCTTCTGTACTGTACCTGACGAGGTATGGGCAAAAGATCTGACTAAAGATACGACAGCTTATTGACAACAGTATGGCGAGCAGCATGCTCCTGTACTGTATGTCACTATTAGCCGCTGCCTACTCACCAACTCCTGTCATACCACGTGCATAGCCGGCAGTTGGTGGAAAAGGAATAGTACACAGCAGGCGTGGTCACTATCAGCCGCTGCCTACCCACCAACTACCAGCAGGGCACGTGCGTAGGCCACTGTTGGTGGAACAGAAATACTGTTGCAGCCGGCCACACCTCCTTGGGAACCTACCTTCGGCTATAAATACCACAAATGGTATGACCATCTCATCTCATCCTGTATCATCATATTATACCTGATATCTGCTCTAGCAATCTCTTAATATACATTTATATTTAAAGAGCAATCTAGTCTGATTCTCACGCCGGAGGGTGGTCACAAGGAGGAACCCCCCCCCCCCTTCTCAGTGACAAGCTCACGGTGTCTGTTTTGCAGGTTATCAGAAGAACCATCTTCTCTGGGTCTAACCCCTCGTGGGAAACATCTATCTAACCCCCAGGTTATCCGTAATCTGCCCGGGGTCCGGTTAGTGTTTCTTCATTGGCGCCATCCGTGCATAAAGCTAGAACTTCATTTTTCTCCAGTTTTTTCAAACTTCTAGAAAGATGGTTAAAGAAATTCCGGTAACCACAACCCCAGCTACTGGGGGGAATACCGGCTACACAGTCTTTACAAACACTACCCCGGTTACCCAAGCCGGGGCAAGTGAAGTAAATTTTACGAACACTACCCCAGTTACCCAAGCTGGGGCAAGTGCAGTAAATGATCGCTCACTGGGATTCACCGATACCCAGTTAGAGAAACGAAGACTCCCCCGCCAAACACTCGATGAAGTTAAGGCATGGGCGGAGGCACGTCAGAGGGAATTCCAAGCTGAGTTGGACGAACGTTTGCGTTCCGTCCAACAGGCTGACGAATTCGAAGGATACTTGGACGATGACTCAGAGGAATCCGACTCCGACGCGAACCCTCGCCATAGGGCAAAAGGGAAGCGTAAGGAAACGGACTCCCAACCGAGAAGGCATTTTGGAGAAGCCTTCAAACCAAAAAACACAGGTGAAAGTCCACGTGACTTCTCCAAAACATTCAGACCAAACGTTGCAAATGTAGGAACGTCCAAATTTGCAAGGGACATTGCAGAAGCAATTGCCCCAAAAAGTGCCAAACAAATGTCCAGCATAGGCACATATGATGGTATATCCGACCCAGATGATCATTTGAACAGATTCATAGCGGGGGCAACCGTCAGTAGTTGGACGGAACCCACGTGGTGTTACATGTTCCAAATGACGCTTGTCGGGGCTGCTAGAGCGTGGTTCGATCGTCTACCGGTCAACCACATCTACGACTGGGCAGACTTCCAACAGAAGTTTTGCCAACACTTCAGCCAACAACGAAAGTATACCGAGGAGCAATGGACAATCCTCAAGTGCATTCGAGAAAAAGATGAATCTTTGCTAGACTTCATCACTCGCTTCAATTCGAAGAAGCTAAGTCTGGGCAACATTAGAGAAGATCTCGTTCGCGCTGCCTTTATCCAGAGCGCGAACGACCCAGAGCTCATCCGCACCTTAACGGGTAAAGATGGCATGCCATCCACATGGGATGCCATCATGACAGCAGCTAAACGCTTCGCGGAAACGGAGAAGCAACTGGGTAGAGATCTCCCACAGAGCACAAACCTCTACACCCAGAAAACAAGGGAAGACAACGTCCTTACCGCCCGATTAAACAAAAAACGAAAGCTAGGCATTTGGCAGTCAAGGGTAAACTTTGACACCTCATCCGGCTTGCAACATCGGTTAGGCGGAAGGGATAACGTACGGTCGAACCAGAACTCCAGATGGACGCCGCTCACCAAAAGCGTCACCGAGATATTCGCCACCGAGGAGCTCCCATGGCCAAAGCCTCAAATAATCCGACATCGTCACAATGCTGATCGGAGCAAATACTGTGACTTTCACAGGACAAAAGGCCACAACACCGAAGAATGCATAGACGTAAAAGACATGGTCGAAGCATTTGTCAGAGATGGGACGCTCGCGCACCTCGTGGCGCAATGAACGCTGAGCAGGCTGATGCGTGTAGAACCCCAGCTGGGGAAAACACGAATAAAAATTCCAGCTTCAATGAGGAGACTACATGCTGCGTAAAGAACGAGATCCCGAACCAGGTGCGTATCGGCTCGATGGCACTCCCATCCCAACAACATGGAAGGGAGCTCATTTACACAGTTTGCATGTAGATCAATTCCAAATTTGTAAATAAAAGGCCAAGAGCCACTTCTAATGGAAATGATTCTCCTTAGAACATCGATGCTGATAATTTTACATTTATACTTTATGAACTATCAACACGGATATGCCGGTTTTCACCGCATAACTACGTGAAAAGTCGTTGGCTGGGGAAGGCGGCAAAACCCGCATAAACCCAAAAAACGGCAAACCTTCACGCAGGTCAGTTGAAGGGGAAAAGTTCAGTCATCCCACTAAATGAAAGTGCCGGTCTATCCGCATGAATCATGATAGAGGAAACTGAACACTAACTTATTAACAACCGCGCGTCGAACGGTTAATTTATTAAACACTAATATGCCGGTTTTCACCGCATAATTACGTGACAAGTCGTTGGCTGGGGAAGGCGGCAAAACCCGCATAAACCCAAAAAACGACAAACCTTCACGCAGGTCAGTTGAAGGGGAAAAGTTCAGTTATCCCACTAAATGAAAGTGCCGGTCTACCCGCATGAATCATGAGAGGATACTGAACACTAACCTATTAACAACCGCGCGTCGAACGGTTATTCAAAACAGAATTTCTAACAAAAGGATGAGGAAAACCTACACGCAGGTCGGATATAGGTTAAAGTTTAGCCATCCTACTAAGTGCAAGTGACGGTCCTACCCGCACAATCACGAAGGAGGAAGCAAAACTTCAACCTATTATCTACCACGTTCAAAGGTTAACTTATCCTAGACACTTAGAAATTTCAGAAAAGGATGAGGAAAACCTACACGCAGGTCAGACGTAGGTAAAGTTTAGCCATCCTACTAAGTGCAAGTGACGGTCCTACCCGCACAATCACGAAAGAGGAAGCAAAACTTCACACCTATTATCTACCACGTTTAAAGGTTAACTTATCCTCAGAAAAGATGAGGAAAACCTACACCCAGGTCAGACGTAGGTAAAGTTTAGCCATCCTACTAAGTGCAAGTGACGGTCCTACCCGCACAATCACGAAAGAGGAAGCAAAACTTCACACCTATTATCTACCACGTTTAAAGGTTAACTTATCCTCAGAAAAGATGAGGAAAACCTACACGCAGATCAGACGTAGGTAAAGTTTAGCCATCCTACTAAGTGCAAGTGACGGTCCTACCCGCACAATCACGAAAGAGGAAGCAAAACTTCAACCTATTATCTACCACGTTCAAAGGTTAACTTATTCTACACTTGGAAAATTGCTAATTTAAACTAAAGTATGCAAGTCATATAACGTTTATAAAGCAAGGAATCCAGAGAAAGTAGCGGTCTTACCCGCACAAAGATTTATATTTCATAAATATTCATTAAAAGAATGGCCGGGTAACTACCCGCCTACAAGAAAATAAATCTATACAGGCTAAATCTATCCTAGCAGTTGGAAGGGATCTTCAGGATCAGGCTTCAGGGCCACTTCCGCTTGGACCAGCACCGTCAGTAGAGCGTGGCAGTTCAAGGAAAGCTTTAAGGATAGCTAGCCCATCATCAGCAGCAGCAACTTCATTCACCTTCTCCACCACCGGATGCGGGAAGGCGGCGTACTGATTCACTGCTTGGTCGTAAACAGCTTCAGTATCAACATTGTACAAAGGGAAGTTGGAAGGCGGGATGCCTTTCTCAACGAACCCTAGACCAAGCAGGAAGCCGGCCTTTTCCCCATCCTCATGAGAAGCGTTGAGGGCTGCGCTCATAGCATCATCATAAGAGGTCTCAGCAAAGACCCGATGCACAACCTACAAGAAAATATACAAGTATCAGAACCTTTTCTATTTACAAAGAAAAGCGTAAAGACAAGAAAAGCTTACCTGAGACAACGCTTCTCGAAGAAGCCATTCCTTGGCAACCAGAGCTTCTTGGAGGGCAGCTTGAGCTTTGTTACGGGCGCGTTCGGCTTCACTCTTGTTAAGGTTGGCAAGCAACATTTCTTTAGCCGCAGCCTCTTCGACGCCCTTTAGCTTCCGCTCAGTATGGTCAAGCACCCCCCTCTGGTCCAAGATCTCCTGGAGCTTTTTGGCGTCTTCCATCGCCAAGGCATCATGAGCCTGCTGGAGAGCCTCTAATTTGGCTTTAAGCTCTTCATTCTCCACGCGTAGAGGCTCAGCAACAGCTTCAGCCTTGGTGGCCCTCTCGGTTGCGTTCCTTGCAGTTTCCTTAGCCAGCCGAAACTGTTCATTAACAGCTTGGGCAGCCTTGGAACGGGCCTCGAGTCGGGCCTTAACTTCAACCTCGAGGGCCTTGAAGGCCTTCTCCTTCTCCGCAGCCACTGCGGAAAGCCTTTGGTTCTCCTCCCGGACAGCCCGCGCCTGAGCCACTTCTTTAAGTCGAGCTGCTTTTAACTTGTCGTTTTCACGACAAAGCAGCTCGACGCGCGGCTGCATCCGGGCCAGGAGAACCCGAAGCTCATTGGTTAGCCTACCCTCCTGGTAGCTAGCCATGGCTTCCCCCAACGCACCACTGGGAGCAGCGTGACGAGCCCACTCCACGCACTCCAAAGGGGTGCGAAGGGTTGTTCCTCGGCGAATGTTCCATCGTGGAACATACACTTCATTGGAATCCAAAACTGCAAAAAACATAAAGCAGTTAGGAAAAGATGATAAAAAAAAAAAAAAATGAAAAGGGCCAAAAGAACCCTACGCACCTGTAGGGTCAATAACAGGCCGATAGCCGCCGAACCCATCACCTGAACCCAAGGGAAATCCATCCAAGAGGTCAGGCAGATGGGAAGGTGGCAGAGATTGGCGAGAAGCCCCATGCGTACCTGATGGATCGGCCGTCGTTGCCGACGACGGGGGCATGGTAGCAGCCGCCGCGGTCGCCGCCGCGGAATCCGCAGCAAAAGTAACCGCCGGCTCGGTGAAAGATGCAGTAAAAATCGCACTCACAGCCGGCGGTGACGTCATCTCGGCTGGAACAGTCGGCTCAAAGGAGTGAGCAACTGAACCAGCGGGGGCAGGCGCAGGCGCCTGGGTCGTCGCCTCAGGTAGGCTGACCAAGCCTACCGTCATTGGCGGAGAGGTACTCCTCTGCGCTCCACCCTGGAATGCGTCAACATCCACGCCTGCGTAAAGAAGATCAATGTTAAAACGATATTAAACTATGAAGTTAAAAGATAAAGTTTGTACTTACGGTTTTTCTTGAGCCTAAAGGTACGGAGAGGCGGGGACGAACCCGATGGAGCCGGCCTCTTTGCGCCGGTTACTGTCGTCTTCTTGGGCTCTCAGGAGGTGACAGTCGCAGCCTCCGGAGCGGTGGTCTTATCACCACCGGGATTCCCCGCCACCTCTTCGCTCTCCACAGGGGTGCGAAGGGTTGTTCCTCGACGAATGTTCCATCGTGGAACATACACTTCATTGGAATCCAAAACTGCAAAAAACATAAAGCAGTTAGGAAAAGATGATAAAAAAAAAAAATGAAAAGGGCCAAAAGAACCCTACGCACATGTAGGGTCAATAACAGGCCGATAGCCGCCGAACCCATCACCTGAACCCAAGGGAAATCCATCCAAGAGGTCAGGCAGATGGGAAGGTGGCAGAGATTGGCGAGAAGCCCCATGCGTACCTGATGGATCGGCCGTCGTTGCCGACGACGGGGGCATGGTAGCAGCCGCCGCGGTCGCCGCCGCGGAATCCGCAGCAAAAGTAACCGCCGGCTCGGTGAAAGATGCAGTAAAAATCGCACTCACAGCCGGCGGTGACGTTATCTCGGCTGGAACAGTCGGCTCAAATGAGTGAGCAACTGAACCAGCGGGGGCAGGCGCAGGCGCCTGGGTCGTCGCCTCAGGTAGGCTGACCATGCCTACCGTCATTGGCGGAGAGGTACTCCTCTGCGCTCCACCCTGGAATGCGTCAACATCCACGCCTGCGTAAAGAAGATCAGTGTTAAAACGATATTAAACTATGAAGTTAAAAGATAAAGTTTGTACTTACGGGTTTTCTTGAGCCTAAAGGTACGGAGAGGCGGGGACGAACCCGATGGAGCCGGCCTCTTTGCGCCGGTTACCGTCGTCTTCTTGGGCTCTCCGGAGGTGACAGTCGCAGCCTCCGGAGCGGTGGTCTTATCACCACCGGGATTCCCCGCCACCTCTTCGCTCTCGGTCTCCGAATCAGACCGAGGCGCCGGATCGGCAGTGGAGGCCACCTTCTCCTTTCCCTTCCCGCCGGCAGCCTTCTTCTTCCGCACCAACGGAGGACCATCTGCGGATTCCTCATCAGAACATACGATTAAAGGAATTCCAGCAGAGGTTTCAACATTGAGGGGTCGAGGGTCGAATAGCGCCTTACCTGGCCGCCTGGCGCTAAGGATCTCGTGGCCTAGCGGATAAACCTCCACGAACCGATCCGCCGTTTGTTCTAGGATGGGCAAATCGTTCTCGTCCAGAGCGCGAGTACCCATCCGAGCGGGACCGTCAGCCTCCCGCGGGTTCAGGAGCGACTGCAAGTCGTTCCCCTCTGAAATAAACAGGAAAGAAGTTAGAAGAAATTCAGAATCAACAAAAAGAAACAAAGCATACCGTAAGGAACAGAGTTCGAACCGTATTCGAGGACGATCGGAATCTTTCGCGCATCCGCCTCCTTCCACACCCGGCTCATCCCCAGCATCACCATCCCGGACTCCGCAAACCGGTAAACCGGAGATTGGACCCGGGATATCTTCGAAAACCATTCCGCCTCCTCGTAGTTGGAGGCGTGAAGGCTGGGAAGTGCTTGCCCGTTCTTGAATTTCATGGCAAGGGGGATGGCGCGAGCGGAGATGTAGAAGAACTCCCGCTTCCACGCGCGAAGACTGCGCTCGGTTGCGCAAATCCTCAAACCCTTAATCCGGGTTATCAACGTGTACCACCCCTGGATGCAGCTCCAAGTGTAGAAGGTCATCAGGCGGTCAACATAGGGCTCAATGCCCAAAATCCGGCACACCCACTCGAAGTGGCGAATCTTGGCGATCGCCATGGGGTGCAACTCGGTCAAATGAACACCATGCCTCTCAAGGACACGGTAAACAAACTTTGTCAATGGGAACCTAAGATTCCCATAAACAAAGAATGCAGCATAAACCCCGATCTTGCCTCTGGGGGCATCGTACACCGTCTGGTGGGGTTCAGGAAACTCAGGCTCGAGAGACTCGAGCATGAACTTCCTGACGACGTACCGATACAGATCGCCAGGCAGAGCACACTGGCACTCGCCAGCAGTACTCTTGTCATCAGCTGTAGATTCGAGATCACGAGACATCTTGTAAAAGAAGAAGAAAACGATTTCGGGAGAATGCTTGCCTGAAAAGGTGAGTAGTCGCCGGAAATCGCTTAGAAGATGAAGAGAATAGTGAAAATGTGGATTACAAAGAACCCTCTCCCCCTTTATATACTAATCGCAATTAATGCGGAAGAGAGAGAAAACGAAGGTACAATGAAACTATGACACGTGGCAAAAAGCAAGCTGGCAACAGCTGTTGACAGGACGCATACCATTAATTTCGCGGCCACGCGCCCGAAAAATCGCGCCCACGCGCCTGAAAAAGCGTCTGGAATGACCATGTACTGTCACGTAACCATAACTTCCTGCACGTCCTGACACAGTCAGAAGAAACCGTCGCACGACGTTTCAGAGGTTTGGACTGTTCTTATCTTTCCACCAACTCTTCGAATTTCAAAATTCAAAATTCAAAAAGATCAAAAAGTAAGCGGGAAAATACCCCTTACCTTGGCAACCAAGTAACCGTAAGACGAATGCGGGTACAGTGTTAAGGCAAAACCCTTCACATACCTAGCACCCGCAGGGAATTGAAGCCAAGAAAACCTTGGCAAACAAGTAACCGTAAGACGGATGCGGATACAGTGTTAAGGCAAAACCCTTCACATACCTAGCACCCGCAGGGAATTGAAGCCAAGAAAACCTTGGCAAACAAGTAACCGTAAGACGGATGCGGGTACAGTGTTAAGGCAAAACCCTTCACATACCTAGCACAAGCAGGGAATTGAAGCCAAGTAAACCTTGGCAAACAAGTAACCGTAAGACGGATGCGGGTACAGTGTAAAGGCAAAACCCTTCACATACCTAGCACCCGCAGGAAATTGACGCCAGGAATACCTTGGAAGTAAAGTAACCGTAAGACGAGCGCGGGTACAGTGTTAAGGCAAAACCCTTCACATACCTAGCGCTCCGCTGGGAATTGAAACCAAGAAGGATCTTCTGGGCAATGCTTGCGGAAACGGAAATAACATCCCCGCATAGCGGGAACGTCGAGAACTACATTGTTTGAGGCTCCATGATGGAATTGGTGGTTTTAACATAATTGATCACTATGTCCAAAACTACCAAAACCTCAGGGAGAATCCACACAAGTGGGACTCAACGCTCCTGACTTGCGAGGAGGTTACAGACCTACCCGCATCATACCCAAAGATCAAGCAGGAAACTCGGGAATTTCTGCAAGTGACAAGGACTTCCACGGGAAGAATCCCCATGGAAAACCTTAAAAAAAAAAAAAAAAAAAAAAAAAACCCTTTTCAAAACCCTTTGCTTAAGTCCAAAAGTTCACCTCACTTTATTAAACACTCATGAGAAGAACATTGGACTGGGAGGACTTGAAGAGGTAGGTCCCAGCAGAGCCCAGTTGGACCCGCAAGACTCACCTTGAAAAGGGACGTCTGCGCAGAAACCAACTGGATCCGCAGGACCAACCATGCTCAGAGACGTGACGTCCTTACGCGCAGTACGCAAGCTGTTCCCGCAGGAAATGCCTCCCAATGGTGAAGGACTCCGCCTGTTCCCGCAGCTTCGGATACAAGCCATCAGGGAAGGCCACCCGCGCAGCAAGGCTACACGCACAAGGCACTTAGCTCTCAATCACTCAGTGTCACCTGAAGGAATGAGCAAAGCCGGGAACAATCCCGCACAAAGGCGGGAGGGGGAATACTCCCGCCCATAAGCCAGTCCGTACGATACAGGAAGATCTTCTGTACTGTACCTGACGAGGTATGGGCAAAAGATCTGACTAAAGATACGACAGCTTATTGACAACAGTATGGCGAGCAGCATGCTCCTGTACTGTATGTCACTATTAGCCGCTGCCTACTCACCAACTCCTGTCATACCACGTGCATAGCCGGCAGTTGGTGGAAAAGGAATAGTACACAGCAGGCGTGGTCACTATCAGCCGCTGCCTACCCACCAACTACCAGCAGGGCACGTGCGTAGGCCACTGTTGGTGGAACAGGAATACTGTTGCAGCCGGCCACACCTCCTTGGGAACCTACCTTCGGCTATAAATACCACAAATGGTATGACCATCTCATCTCATCCTGTATCATCATATTATACCTGATATCTGCTCTAGCAATCTCTTAATATACATTTATATTTAAAGAGCAATCTAGTCTGATTCTCACGCCGGAGGGTGGTCACAAGGAGGAACCCCCCCTTCTCAGTGACAAGCTCACGGTGTCTGTTTTGCAGGTTATCAGAAGAACCATCTTCTCTGGGTCTAACCCCTCGTGGGAAACATCTATCTAACCCCCAGGTTATCCGTAATCTGCCTGGGGTCCGGTTAGTGTTTCTTCAGTTAGTATTAACATGGTTGGGTATCTTATAAAAGTTATACCTTTATTGAAATTTGACCTTTGTAAAATAGAAAATAGGATAGTTTTCAGTTTTGACTTTAGTCAAACGTAAATAAGTTTATGAGTAGACTCAATTAGCGTTGTCCCGGTGAAAGAAATACTCGGGTATCCAAACCGACATAAAACAACAAGGATGAGCATTTGGCTACTCGAGCAATATTGGTCGTTGCATGTTATGTTGGCTGATTTGGAGAAGGAATGATATCATTTTTAATAAAAAAAAACCCATGAAAAAAGTGATGAATAACATAAAAGCTACTTTATTTCTTTGGGCTAAGAATACTAGAATATTAACAAAAGGGTGAGCTTAGTTTAGGGAAAATGGTGCAAGTTCAACTTTATTAATTTTGAGGCATTTACATATTTCTCATTTCTAAACTTTGAAATTACGTAAGATAGCTTTTTTGTTTTTATCATATTATAACTTACTTGTATGTTTATCAGTTTATGCCGTCTTTGACGTAAGCGGCCTAGAAATTGTTGGAAATTTATGTAAAATGAAAGGATAAATATTTAATGATATTATTAATGAAACTCCTAATATGGTGAATTAAAAATAAACTGTTGGCTTGGTTTAAAAAAGCGTGCTTAAGGCGAGGTGAGGGGAGAAGCGACCCAAGGCGACACCTCAACGCTTTTGCCTAACCAAGGCGAAGCTTGTTAAAAAAGCGAACGCTTTTTGCGCTTTTTTGCGAGGCGAAAAAGCGAGGAGGTGAAGACCTTATGCACAAAAAGCGACCAGTTAACCCATTTTTAACTTAACATTTATAATTAGTCATTTCTAGACTTTTCACATCTGACAATAAACTTTTGAAAGTTGAAACACTTTTGAGTAGTGTTCTTTTGGAAACACTTTTGAGTAATTTGGTACTCGATAACTTGTTTTTATGTTACTTTGATATTTTGGGCGAGTAATGTGGTACTCGAAAAATTGTAGTACACTACGTTTGGAATTTTGGGATATATATGTTGATGTTTCAGACGTTTAACATATATTATAATGTGGTTTATCTATAATATGTGGCTTATAAATAATTACATATTTTTTAAAATATGGTTGCCTCGTGTTCAAAAAGCGTTCGCTTTTGCGCTTTTCGCCTCGGCTGAGGACCTCTTCGCTTTTGTTCGCCTCACGCTTTTTTAATCCAAGACTGTTGGGTAGAGTTTTATTTAGGGATTTTTACATATTTCCCCTTTTTTAACTTTTGAAATTACATATTTCCCCGAAATTCAAGTTTTTAATGCAAAATGTACAATGCTCTTTAAGCATGGTTTGAAGAAATATGTAATTTCAAAATTTAGGAAGGAGAAATATGTAAATGCTCCTTTTTTTTCTAATGGATTTATAATATAAATTAAACTAAATAGATATTTGATTACCAGTAGAATTACTTCAAATATGAAAATAAATGTTAAATGCATGTGCCGATCATTTACTAGAAAAACAATGATCGATGTTATAGTTTGTATAACATGAAAGATTATAATGATACAAACGTTTGAACTTAAAAAATACTCGTATGAAGTGTAGAATTAGACTTCATGCCACTCGTTTTATATTTATAATGAATTAATTCGATTACTTTTTTTTAAAGACCAACATTTATAAAAGAATTGAAAATGACGATTCACACGTCACAAATAGCAAGCCACCCAAACATACAAAGAGGGAAAAAAACATCTAATACAAACAAGAACACTATGACAGAAAATTAATAAGGGATTTTCACATATTTCCCCTTTCTAACTTTTGAAATTACATATTTCTCTAAAATATAAGTTTTTAATGCAAAATATACAATACTCTTTAAGCATGGTTTGGAGAAATATATAATTTCAAAGTTTAGGAAGGGGAAATATGTAAATGCCCCTTTTATTTATGTCACTTGATGATATTTATTAGAGTTTATGTCTCAAATTAAGTGAGACTTTTCACTGATCCATGTTTATTACATAAATTTGCCTAAAGAAAAAGAAGAGAAGTTTGGAATAAAAATGATGATCATCAAAAGAAGCCTTTGTCTATTTCATTTCCAAGAAATATGAGAGAGGAAAACTCTCTAAATTTCATCTTTATATTACCAAGTTCTAGCACACGAAAGTATCTGGTGTAGCCTCGGGCGCGTAGCCTTCTCCTGCAGTACATACTGCTCCGGATGTTGTGCCCTGGGAGACAAACACGTTGTCTAAGTAGAGGCGCAGAATTTGTTTTAAGGGACCCGTGTTGAACATCCCCATCCACAACCGTCAATATTTCGTTTGCTTTTTATGATAGTCAAGGTGTTTAGTCAAAGACCAAATGTGATGAAGAAACATAATAAGGATACGTCATCAAGATCCGTTAAAGAACCCGCTAAAGACATCGGAGCACGTTAATTTTGAATATGGAGAGAAAAGTCATATTTTATATTCAATTTATTCGTTTTGTAAATGGTATTGTACTACTTTATTTCTCATTACTAACGAAAATATCATTAGTACTTTACGTTATTATTTTATTTTTTAAATAAAAAGTGATCCATGTCTTACGGAAATAACTCATCTTATCTCTTATCAAATCATGCAATTTGGGAGTTTAAAAATAATAATGTATTTCAAGAGAGAATCTTCGCTACCTGCTTGTGTATTTGAAAGACTATAAACGTTGTCGTCTTCCAGCACAAGGTGGCTACCATGTCCAAAACGACGAAAGACAAAATCGTTGAGCTTTCTTTAGATTAAGAATCATTCATTTTTTCAGTTTCTTATAGAAGGATTTGTGTAATTTTTCTTTATAATTTACTCGTTTTTTTGTCTCCTTAGCGCCTTGCTAGTTATTTAATAAGATTCCTTGTTCAAAAAATATCTAATTATTTACTATTCTTAGTCATCCTAAACATTATGAACTAGTGTTTTTCCCGGCACATTATGTCGGACAGGTCAGTAAAACCCGAGCGATGGTAAAACCCAAGTGTTGATACAGTATGTCGACGCGAATTCGGTCGGTTTCGGTTACATGTGTTATTATATCGGAACTAAACAAACATAAAACAAAACGATTATAAAAATTGGGGTGGACCAATGCTGTGGCGTTGGTCGGTAAAACTCGATCATTGGTATAAGCCGATCATTACCGATCTCGGGCATTGAGGCGGTTGAGTCTATGCGAATTTAGTCGATTCCGTCATGTTCGTTACCATACCAAAACTAAAAAACAAAAATCAGCATTCGGTCGGTTTTCGTTACGGTACTGGAACTAAAGCAAAACTCAGTAAGTCTGTGCGAATTTGGTCAGTTTCTATCGAGTTTGACATGGTATCGTAACTAAAGCATAATAATAAAAAAAAGAATAAAAACAAAATTCACATTCAGTAGGTTTTCATTACGTTCATTACGGACCGAAACTAAAACAAAACAAAATAATTGTCCCCACAAGTATAATAGTGGAGCAAATAAAAACATTGGCTTCCTCTGGGTTACATCACGATCAAAGAAAATCAAATTGGAAACAATGATGCAAGTTTGACGTTATTTATTATTCTTTGTTTTTATGATGTCGGGTCGGCTTTAATAAAAATGGGTCCGTAGCTATACAATGTATTAGGGGTGTTCGTGTCATCTAGTCACTTGCTAGTTTCCTGTTGTTTCGTAATAAAATTTCGCCACTCACATAATAATAATAATAATAGGGAACGTAATTTCGAATCAAATGTAAATTGAGAAACCGAATTCGAACTAAATAAGGAGTTATTCGAGTTCAACTCCCTACTTCTAAGTAACTGTCGGTGGAACTGAACATATGAAAATCTGAAGGACAGAAAAGATCTAACGTAGGATCGATGGACGCATGATAAAATAAGGAACAGAACATGCATGTGATATAAAGTAAATGTTATGGGACCATGATGGTGATAGGCACGTGTGTGTCGGCGATCATATCTTTTAATTCCGGAAAACTATTTCCCATGTGACCCCATGAAAGTTTTGGTAACCACAACCTTTGGTCGGAAATGAATCAGGTATGAAGGTTGAGCATTTAATTGTAGATAACCGTTTTCATCACCCCCACAATATATAAATATAAATGAACTGACAGAAAATAGTTGTTGAAGCAGATATTTTCATAAGCAATTCGGGGTTCGGTGGTTTCAGGGTCGTTTTCGAGAATCCTTTAAAATTTTGAGGCCTTAAACGAGTAAAAAAATAGGCCTCTATAATCGACTTCTCAATTATGTAATAGATAATTTGACAATTTTACGAATAAGATTATCTTTCAAAAACCCAAAACAAACAAATAATAATAAGCATGTTACTAAAATGACTCATACGAAATAAATGAAAGGTTTTTCTATTATAAAAAATCTTAATAGTGGGAATTGAAACCATGACCTTTGTTTACATAGTCTAAGAAACTTTTCATTCAATCAAATAGTCAATTTGTATGTTTTTATGTCAAAACAAAACTATATATAAAATATAAAATTTATTTTTTTAACAATTATGGGCCTTCGGGAGAGTGGGCCCAGATCCCTCCCTCCCTCCCCGTGGGCTGGACCTAGGTGGTTCAATAGTAAAGATAAGCCTTTTAAACATTCAAATATACTATGTTCAAGTTTTAAAAGGTAAAAAAAATTTGTCTTTAAAAAAATAATAAATTAAATAACAAACACAATGATATAATTACCACGACAGTTAAATAGAACATTTTTATGATAGTGGATCGTGGTCGACACCAACCTGAATATTTTACATGAATCTGAACACATAATGTTCCTAAAAATTATGTCGTGTGAACATACATGGCATATTTGTGGGAATGACACGAACAAAACTCATTTAACCCATAAAAAGTATTTACCTTTTTCTTAATGTTAATTAATACCTTTAAAATTCTTGAGTTTCCATGAAATTTTAATTCTTTTGAAGCCCTTGGGTACATACTACTTTTAAAACTTCATAAGTTATAAATAAACACAATTTTTGAGACAACAAAAATGAATAAATTGGTTAATAAGGATACCCAGTGAACTCGCTGGATTGACATAAACACAGGTCATTTACACTAAAGGTGTTTGCAATTTCAACATGAATCCTTTAAAACTAAATCAAATATTTAAATTTCGTGTTAGATTTATGTCTTCTTGTTAGGAATTCACGCCCCTAAAATTAAGTTTTCATTGGATATATTATTTCTAATATATCTTATCTTACTAAACTAATAAACGAAAATATTGATGCTTAAATGTAAGCTTATATTTCTTCTAATTCCTAATCTCTAATCTCTCATCTCATTCATTTTAACTTCATATTTATAATAAAAGGATCCATTCCTTTTTGTCTTTTCATATGGATATGAATTCTAGAATCGCAAGTATACATGTTAAGGTGGTTTGGGTGTGAATATAATGGTTTACGGTTCAATCCTCAATAGTATATATATTATATTGCATTAATGTTTCATTGTAGCAGCTTCTAACTACAAAATTAGTGACACAATATAAAAACATAATATGAAAAATAGATATACACCCCAAAATATTAAGTAAAAATAACAGCTTATCACATGTAAAACAGTAAATGAAAAAAATAATTAATAAGCAAAAAAATGGAAACATCACGAGAAAACAATTTATGGATTTGATAGTTGATACGGCACTTGAAAGATTTAAAACCTACGTGTTGTGTTATATTGGTGGGTGTGTAATTTTAAGAGCTCTTAACTGCGTTTTACTTTCACTCATGCGTGCGTTTTGAGGGTGTAAATCATATTTAAATGACCTGAAAACATGGACTTTCGCATGTCTGTGACCTGTGGACGCAAATACTATACCGAAACTCTTGGGCTCGAGCAGCTAGTCTCTTATAGATCTAACTCTAATTAAGCAATGGAAAATGCGACAACTATATCTATCAGTTATCATCCATGGCAAGACCGGCCCATGGGTGTGGCTGGATGGTCAACGGCCACATGCCCGACACCCCATTAGGCCTAATTTTTTTTTTTTGAAAAAAATTATATGTATTTATATTAAAACGATATGTATATTTAATATTTAAACACAATTGCATAATCACTAGCTTGGTCTAATGACAAATGTGTATTACTCACAATTAAGAGGTTGTAGGTTCTATCCTCACTTGAGACACGTTTAATTTTTTTATATATATACAAAAGTTTTTTACACAACCTAAATTATAACCAAGTAAACCCATATAAAAATTAGACTGTTTAAACCCAACAAAATACTCAATTTACCTAAGGCCCAAAAAAAATTTCGCATTCGGCCCAAATTTTTTTTTTTTTTTGCTTTCTCGGAGCCGGCCTTGATCCATGGTACATGAAATTAACAACTATATCAATTAGTGGCAACATGGTAATTGGTATCAAGTTACTATTGATTAGTAGTTACTCAAAAAAAAAAGTGGTAACTAATTCTTAGTGGCAACCTATCAACAACATTGTCTATTAGTAGCAACAATCTGGTAAGTGATAACTAAGTGACTCCTGATGAAATTATTGTTGATGTAACTTAAAAACTACCAAATGTTGTTGACAGCAAAATTCTTTTTCATGTAATAAAAATGCAACATTTCAACATAATGGTCGTGTGTTCGTCTATAACCATATAAATATAAGAATTTGATTCGACAACATTTTTCTTTTCAAAAAGAAACTAAATAATTCATCACCACTCAATGAGAATTCGACGACACAAAACACCGACAAATTAAAGCATGTGTGCAAGTAATAAGAAGATATTGTCCTTTAAAAATACAAAAAATTAGTATAATCACCCAATTTATGAAAATAATATGATGACCTAATCATTAAATGACAAAACGCTTAGTCACATCCACCATTGGTCACTCATGTCATGCTAACTAAAGTTTTATAATATCAATATCATTATTTAATAATGTAGTATGATTATGATGGCCATGATATCAATTGATCAAATCCACTAAATCAATAACTGAAAAAACATAAACACGTAGATTAAGAACATAATGGTTTTTTTTAACAGCCAACGAATCATTTAAATGGATTACTAGCTAAATTTCTTATATCGGGGTACCTTTCATCTGGGAAAACCCTCATTTAAAGTCAACGCCCGTGAGCAGTCGCCCAAAGACACGACCATGCGATGAGATAAAACTAGTTCGGTTCAGGGATCCAACCAGTGGGCGTCACCTACTCGCCTAGTTTCTCATCATCACTCGCAGGGCCGACCCTAGGGGGTGGGGCTGGGTGGTCGGTGGCCACAGGCCAGACACCCCTCTAGACTCGAATTTTTTTTAATTATATGTATTTTATTAAAACAATATGCATATCTATTGTTTAAACTCAATTACATAATAACTAGCTTGATCTAGTGGCAAGGGGTATTACTCCAACCAACAAAATAATCCTTTTACCTAAGGCTCAAAAAAAAATTTCGCCTCAGCCAAATTTTTTTTTGTTGCTTTCTTGGAGCCGGCCATGATCACTCGGTGCCGCGCAAAACTAAATGATCAGGGTAGAAATCGAACATGGGTCACATGGAACTTCAAGTCTCTTTTTACCACTCCAACACCAGCTTATTGGTTAAGAACATATTGATTTAATGTTAAAATGATAAAACATTGCCGTTGTCGTCGTTATTGCTGTTGTTGTTGTTGTTAAACGACAAATTTACTATACTTCTACACACCTTTAAACTAACTTACCTTATTCCTTGATTTGAATACAAGACCTCTAATCTAAGAAGCAAGAGCCTCTATCAAATGGACTAGTACGTCCACATTAACAATAAAGCATTATTTAAACTATAAAACTATATAGGAGGGCTCTGGTTTTATTTTAGGTAGCTTCATCGTTTCATTTAAAAAAACAACAATAAAGTAATATTAATAATAATAATAATCATATTATTATTAGTACTATAGAGCTCTAGTTTGTTCCGACATGAGATAATAAGCTCGTGACTTTGATCTTACTTTACTCTCAAGAAACGAAAGAAAACTTCTATCTCTAAGCTTCACTCAGACGTAGCTCCCCTCATTTTGGGTGTAAAGCAGTAGCCTACCCTTCCACGCGATTACCTGAAAATGTTTTCAAAATAATATGTTAGCAAATGCTGGTGGTGAATAACGCCAACACATAGGGGAATATTTCATGATTGGTCTGAATAAATAGTAAACACTTGATCAAATTTGAGTTAGTAGTCTAAACACTCAGTGGGACTATTTCACCCAATGTACAACTACTCTCACGCACTAATTTACTCGTGGTTTTACATATGCTTATAATTGAGTCTCTTAGCCATGTTACATCGTTTCATCTGTAACACATGTATACATTGGATCCAACTATATATGCACCAATAGTCTGTATGTTATCTCGTTAGATTACATTATGCATCAAACGACTTTAAAACATTATAAGCATTTCAATGATATGAATTCGTTTTCAGATGTTTTGAAAAAGTTAAACGTACTCACTTTTAGGTTCTTTGACCTATACTTAAACCATAGGTCGATATCAATCATCTAAATCATAATGGGATATACTTTTAAGATATAGACCTTTAGATGAACTAGATTTATAGGTTGAAACCTTGTGTAAAAGATTATGTTCATTTACATGTTCAAAACCTTGTAACTTATAACATAAAATTTTACATTTTTGTCTTTAAACGAGCCAAATTAGTGTTCGCCTTCACATTAGATTATCTATCGAATTATTAAATAAACTTGGTTCTAAAGCAAACATTTAATGGACCGTCAGTATGAATAGACAAACCATCAAAATGACTAGGTGGCCCGTCTAATCATCTGGATAGTCATGGTTTGCTTGAATATGATCATTAACACCAACATGTTTATTTGTTTATACTATCGTTAACATACCAACAGGATTTGTAAATTCAATTAGAATGGTTTTACACACTTTTTTACAAGGTTATGATGATTTTTTAAACCAATGTGTAATTCTATTGAACAAAATGATCCAATTACAATATAGTGGCGGGTAAGTGGGCAACAAGCTGCGTCGCTACCTCTATTTTAAATGCCAAATTCGATCATACTGAAAAATAAAGTTATAGTTCTCTGGCGTCGAAAAGTTAATGTGCACGGCCCGCTGAACTCTTTTCATTAACGTAATGGCTTCGGGGGCAAGGGACTCAAATGTATCAAAGACAAAAGGAATGAAGACATGATGATTCTCAGCACATGCTTTCTCATGCTTAGCATTTTTTTCTGATTCTGGCTTAGCATTAACCATGACCAAAACTTAGCTTATTATAAAATTAAATTAACATGGCAAGTTGTTAACTTTATCTCAAAGCATGCTAATAGCTAACTTAACTGCTCAAAGCTTTGATAACTCTAGGGTAGAAGCTTCACTATTGCAAACAAGGCTTACGGATGAATAGAACTTTTACTACTAGCAACTTACTTCACAATGAAGAAGCGCACCAAAAACATTTGATTTTGAGAATACAAAGGATTGAAGATGATTTTAATTGGCTTTGTGCATGAAAATTTCATGCATGGACCTTCTTTTATAACCAAAGTCGACTGGATGAGCCTCCACGAAGCTGTGACACATTAGGGTCGTGTTGTAAAAGATAACATTGCAAACTAATTCATTAGACGAAACATCACACAATTGTTAGGATTAGCCATCTAACTCTCAAAGCCACCATACTCATGCAAACCCTGGTACGGACCGTCTGAAACAAGATGCTCAGATTAGATAGTCCGTCTAATCCTTTTTTTTGTGGATATTTTCTTGTTAGCCCTTCAACTTTGGGGACACCTGTCCACAACTATCCTTCGTCCCACTCAGACCACCAAGTAGAGAGAGGTATTTGAGTTTCATTATTCATGAGAGCATTAGTAACACTTTCCTCAGTTATGAAACTCCTATAATAAAATTCTCAACCCTTAAGCTCTTCTTAATACTGTCTGTGCTCTTGTTGATAAGGATTTGATGCTTTACACTCTCAAAAAAACAACCAGGATTTTTGAGAGTTGTATTTTTAAACAATCCCTTAACAACCTTTGAATGTGATCTATAGTCTTGCTCTTGAGCAACACTAGATGTAGCACAAGAACACTTATAACAACAAATGGATCGGGTCGGAGCCGCTTCGGTTAACCTTCCCTAATTTGTTTGCGTTGGAAAAGGATAAGACTTGTTTAGTAGGGAGGTGTTATGATTGAATCGGAGACAATATTGTGTGGACATGGCGTTGGAAGAGGAGATCTTTAACTCACGAAGAAAATTTAGATTTGGCAATATGTCTAAACATGCTGTTGCATGTGAGTGTGCTGTTGCATGTGAGGGTCGCCAATAGCCCAGATCGATGGGTATGGTTAAATGGTTCTTCTGGAATTTTTTCGGTTGCGACTATGAAGAAGTTGTTGTCTGATTCATCCAACTCTCCCGTCTCGTTTGTCATGAAGTGAAATAGTTGGGTTCCTAAAAAAGTTAATATTCATGCATGGAGGGCCGAAATGGAGAGGATTTACTCTCTAAAAGCGCTTTCTAAAAGAAACATTGAAGTGGGATCAACGATGTGTAGATTGTGTGGGGAGCATGAGGAAACAAGTGAACATCTCTTTACGTCTTGCTTTGTTGCCTCGGTTGTTTGGCAAGGAGTCAGTACTTGGTGTCATCTACCTCCTATCTATGCTTTCTCGGTGGCCGATCTCCTCAAAGTTCATGAAATGAGTGATTTGGGCCATCTCAAAAGTAAGGTGTTAATTAGTATTGTTCTAGTCGCTTGTTGGTGTATTTGGAAGGCAAGAAATGATCTCATCTTCTCCAACAAACCGGTTTGCATATCCAAAATAACGAAGGATATAAAATCGTTGGGTTATCTATGGATCAAGAATCGTTCTCCTCTTAGAAGCATTAGATGGATCAATTGGTGTAATTTTATATTGTAATCATTTCTTGGTTGTGTTTTGGTTTCTAGCGTCTTGCTAGCTTTTTTAATGAAATTTGTCGTTCAAAAAAAAACTAATATTTAAACAATATTAATAATAATTATTAATATCATCATTATTGCCAATTAAATATTAATTTCCTAATCTTGCTATCGATGCAAGTATCCATAAGTTTTGTTTATTTTTTCTATACATATCATTAATATTAATTTATTAACAAAGTTGCAACTTGCAAGTGGCGAGAAGAACATCACCATCATCATATAAACATTTTCCTCATTTTCTTTAGCACCCAAATCTTATACAATTCCAAATATTCTTTTTATAAAAAAAGTAAAATAATAATAATAATAAATTAATAATAGTAGGTAGAACCAACAAGTTGTTCAATTAAAGCCACCTCTCTTGATCCTCTTCAACAGACCAAACACACTCTAATTTCTCAACCCTAAAACATGAACCCACCAAATTCACCACTTAATTCACTCCCAAACTTTTAAGAAGAAGCAATTAACAGTAAAGTGACCGTACCCATGACTCAATCCGAGCTCGCCGGAGGTCGTACAGTAGTCGTCGGAGTTAAAATTAGATTCCGATAGCAGAGAATTGTTGACCTGGGCTTTGGTCAAAGCAGCTCATCCTGGTGATCGAGTCATTGCTCTTCATGTTTTAGCAAATAATGGTACTTTAATACTTTAATTCAATTATTATTATTATTATTATTATTATTATTATTAATTTGCTGATATTGTTAATGTGTTGGTTTCAATGGTTTATGTTAGGGGTATGCACGGTTTTGGTTTGGGTCGATTTTGGCCTAAAAATTGGATTTTTGAAACCATTCGTTTTTGGTTTTTGCCATTTGAGCTTGAAAATTTTAAGATTAAAATAATGATTTTAGTTATAAGTAATTTGTTAATTATTGACTAATTGATTAATATACATTTGGCAAAAATAAAATAAAATAAAATAGTTGAGTTAAATATTTATTAAGTTCTTATAAATTACCTAAGCTAAAAATTAAAAATTTAATAATTTGGTTTGGTTCGTTTTTTCGGTTTTTAGTACACTTTTGTTTTGGTTCGGTTTTTTCAGTTTGGACTTTTCGGTTTACCGCATACCCCTAGTTTATGTTGAAATGGGTTTTTGTTTTTTGTGTCAGAAGTATTGAATTCAGGTGCCTTGCTTGCGGTGCGCGCATATAATGTATATATGTGTGAACCCTCGGGTGGGCAAAAGTAAAATTGCACTAATTTTGACGTTATTTTACTAATTTTGTGAAAATAACGTTAAAAGTGATGGAAGGTTAATCAGGCATCATGTGGTGGCGTTGATAGCCGAAAGACAAGGGTACATGCACCAATCAGCCGGCGTCCCGATGATTGAGTGCTATGTGCCTTATGTAATATGTCCAAGGCTTGATGCAAAACTACTATCGAGCCGGGGATCTCACCGGAAGCAGCCTCTCTATCCCCATGGGGTAGAGGTAAGGCTGTCTACATCTTACCCTCCTCAGACCCTACCATAGCTTTGCTATTGGTGGGATATACTGAGTACGATGATGATGATGATGATGATGATGATGATGAAGTATTGAATTCAGATGGAAAATCTTCACTGTTGTCTCTAGTGAAAGCTTTCGACTCGATTCTCGCAGTTTACGACGGTTTTTGTAACCTAAAGCAGTTGACTTTCATTGAATTTAAGTGAAATTTGGGTGAATTTGAACTGGGTATTTGATGGTTTTGCGGAATTGCAGGTGGATCTTAAGTTGAAGATATGCCGGGGGAGTTCCATAAGGAAGATTATTGCGCGAGAGGTGAAATCTTACGATGCGGACGAGGTTATAGTTGGGACTGCAAGAACACATCATGCAATGAGATCATCATGCTGTTTAGCTAAGTACTGTGCTAGAAAGCTTTCGAAGGATTGTTCAGTAGTTGCTGTTAATAATGGGAAAGTGGTGTTTCATAGAGACTCAGCTTCATCACCATCAAATGTCGGTGCTAAAGGTGAAAAGTTAAAACACACACAATTACTGTTTCTTGGGACCAGATTTACATTTTTTAAAAATGCTTTTTTTCCCTTTAAAATATCATTTTATGAATCATTATTACACAAGAGTTTATATTTTATTTATTTAATTCTTAATACTTTATTAAAGTTGAAAATTCACATCAAGACATGATTTTTATATATATTTAGTGAGAGAGAGAATCTAAATCTATAAATTTTTCTATCAAATGGTTTATATTTTTGAAAACTTTTGATCTTTACATACAAATGTCTGTGATATACATTAAAAAATTTATTATATGTTTCTTTCTCTTTTTTTTTTTTGAACTTTTAAATGTTTACCTAACAAGTTATGTGTATGTAATACCTACACATGATATACAGAACCGACACATATGCTATATGCTGATTTCTATAAATAAAAGAATTTTTTTATGTATTTTTATTCATGTTAAAAGAGATGAATAATATTGCATTTTACAATTTTATTGTACTTAAAACTTTTTTAACTTTGAAAAATTAATGATTCATCATCATCATCATCATCGTACTCAGTATATCCCACCAATAGCAAAGCTATGGTAGGGTCTGAGGAGGGTAAGATGTAGACAGCCTTACCTCTACTCCATGGGGATAGAGAGGCTGCTTCCGGTGAGACCCCCGGCTCGATAGTAGTTTTGCATCAAGCCTTGGACATATTACATAAGGCGCATAGCACTCAATCATCGGGACGCCGGCTGATTGGTGCATGTACCCTTGTCTTTCGGCTATCAACGCCACCACATGATGCTTGATTAACCTTCCATCACTTTTAACGTTATTTCACGAAATTAGTAAAATAACGTCAAAATTAGTGCAATTTTACTTTTGCCCACCCGAGGGTTCACACATATATACATTATATGCGCGCACCGCAAGCAGGGCACAAAGCACTCTTTGAGTCTTTTCTGCACAGAACCTTCCCGTATATATAGTTATAATTTTTATATTATTTTTGACGTTATTTGGTTTTTAAATCCGGTACACCCAGTGAACCGATAAGGCGAACGGTCGTTGTCCGGTCTGGTTATGAAAAACACTGGTTTCTGTTTAACGTTTTTTAACACTCAAATTGTTTATTTTGCAGGGGGTTCACATCATCATAAAAATACATTATTTAGTGTATTCCACAAATCATTAAGTTTGAATCCTAAATTACTGAAAAATGGAGATAAAGAAGATAAATGCAATCAAATTGCTTGCAAAAATTCAGATTCATCGTCAGCAAAACCCAAATACACTTGTTCAATTTGCTCACCCGATTCGGTTCTTCCGACCACTGCTTGTGTTCTTGAAGACACTGATGATGACAATAATATGGCTTTAGTACCTGTACAAAATCTAAAAGCTTCTAAAAGCTCATCCGAACTGACACTTGGTTGGCCTTTACTTCGTCGGGCTATTTCTTCAAACAGGCTTTCATCTGATAGATCACCGGCCCGTAAGATCTCAGTGGTCCAATGGGCTTTAAGGTTGCCGGTTAGAAACCAGTTAATGATTACAAACTCAGATTCGAGTGATGAGAAGAAAGATGGATGTTTAGATGGTGAAAATGGAGCTATGGTTGTTAATGATGACGAGTATCAATCGGATTCGTGCTGTTCGGTTAATAATGATTCGTTTGGTTTACCAAAAGAGTTGGAGGGATTTCATGAGAAGTACTTGAGTAGTTGTCGGTTGTTTAAGTTTCGAAAACTCGCGGAAGCTACTATGAACTTCAATCCTGGTTTGTTCTTTTCATTGTGTTTATATTCAATTTATAGTTAATAGTATAGGACTTTTTGCATATATAATAAGATATTATGCTTCATTATCTAATTATAGCAACAAAGTATGAAAATTCTGTAAAATATCAACACAAGTTTGTTTTTTTTGGTTTAATACTATAAAAAAAACCGCTATACTTTCTTATTTTTACAAAAAAAAGTCACTCGACTTGTATAAAATCATGAAAAATTCATGAAACCAGTTGTTGTATACTAAAGGTCCTAAATACGTCTAAAATGCACATATCTTTGAATTATTATTATTATTATTTTTTTTACGAATTATAACTTGTTAACTTTTATATTGATTAAAAACTAAGATGTTTTTAACTTTTTTGCAAAATTGTTGAAGGTCACTTTATTAAATTTTGATCAATTAAGAAAAAACTCACAGGTACATGCATTTTAGACAAACTTAAGGATTTTAATAGCTAAAATTAGTTTACTTGACTTTTTTTGCGTATTTTTTACATGTTGAGGGACTTTTATGTAACAAGATTAAGTTGGGTAACTTTTTCGTGAAAATAAGAAAGTATATTGGTTTTTTATGATATTAAACTTTTCTTTGTATATTGGTTTTTTATGATATTAAACTTTTCTTTTCTTGCAAAAATAGCAAATTATCTGATTACCAATACAGTTTACCATGTACTGGTTTTTTGTGATATTAAACTTTTCTTTTCATGGTTTATTGCAAAATGTCCATCATATATGAAATACATGGTTTCCTTATACGATTATTTAATTGAATTTCAGAAAAAGTTATCAGTAAAGGAGGCAACAGTGAGGTGTACCAAGGCTGTCTTTCTGACGGACGTGAACTTGCTGTTAAAATTCTGAAAACTTCTGAAGACGCACTGAAAGAATTCGTGTTAGAAATTGAGATTATTACCACTTTACATCATGAAAATATTATATCCCTTTTCGGCTTTTGTTTTGAAGACAACAAGCTCCTTTTAGTTTATGATCTTCTTTCAAGAGGAAGCCTTGAAGATAATTTGCATGGTATGCTCGTTTATCATGTTATTCACATGTTAATTTTTCATTTTTGTGTAAATAATTCTTGATATTACTTTTATCAAACCAGGGAATAAAAAAGATGCCAAATTTGGATGGAGTGAACGGTATAAAGTTGCTATGGGTGTCGCTGAAGCACTCGCTTATTTGCATAGTAAATGTGATAAACCCGTGATCCACAGGGATGTTAAATCTTCAAACATATTATTATCTGAAGATTTTGAGCCACAGGTGATTTATCTTGATATTTTTGCTATAGGTTAATTGGGTGCTTGGATTTATGTTTAGTTATGTGAAATTGGTCGTGTGTGGGCCGAACCTGCACATGACATGAACGTGAGAGGCTGAAATCATGACAGACACGTGGACTTGAACATGACTCACTTATTCACGGGTTGACATGTACACGATAGGGGTGTTCATCGTTCGGATACTGGTTTATTCAGTTTTGAAGTTTTTCTGCCCTAATCGAAAACCAAACCAATCCGAAATAGAAATGTGTCTAACTGAACCGAATTCAACTGATTTATTCGGTTATCCAACACACCCGGTTATTATTCGATTATGCAAGATTTGTGGAAATGAAAACCGAATTATATTTATAATTCGCTTTGGTTTTTTCGGTCGTTTTACCTGAAAAATTATTTTTTATATTTTTGGCATATATTACCTATAAATTATAAATTTACAAACAAAAATATAAATGTATATGAAACAATTATGATTAAACTACAAAACCTGACGGTTTAGTTTTCGAATTTGACATAAGTTAGTCTTGTTACTTTTAGTTTTCGAATGACGTGTTTAGCTAAACATGTTTTCTGGTTCAACTCAAAATCGATCCAAACGTATTTGATTAAACCCAAACTCATTAATTTCATGTTAGATTCGTGTCGTGTCAAAAACTCACACCCTTAATATATATACTATTTTTAAGTTAGTCATGTTGTTTTGTTTACTTCCAGCTCTCTGATTTCGGTCTTGCAAAGTGGGCTACACCAACCGGGCTGCATATAACCTCTGCCGATGTTGCTGGCACATTCGGGTTTGCATCTTCATTTAACTTCCAATTTTCGCGTTAAAACTTTTTATAAAAACTAAAATAACCAAAATAATATTCCTCCATTTATTCAATGCAGTTATTTAGCTCCTGAGTATCTAATGCACGGAAAAGTTACCGAGAAAATAGATGTTTATGCATTCGGTGTTGTGCTTCTTGAGCTTCTTACTGGAAGGAAACCGATAAGCAATAAATATCCAAAGGGTGAAGAGAGTTTGGTTATATGGGTATGTAATAATAATAATAATAATTTCAAATAGGTTTCTTTTTTCGGTCGCTTGCGTTAGAAGTAATAAAAGAGAAATTGGTTTTGTGTAGGCAAAGCCGATTCTGAACAGTGCGAAATTTGCACGATTGTTGGACCCGATTTTGGGCGCTGACTATGATGTTGACCAAATGGAGCGGATGGCTCTTGCTGCTATGCTTTGTATCAGACGTGTACCGCGGGCTCGGCCCCAAATCACCACTGTGAGTTTTCTTGTTCTGCTCATAACAGGTGGGTCAAGCGGGTTGACTTGATAATTGCACAGGTTGACCCGCCAACCCGTTTACGATCCATTTAACCCGTTTATTACAAGTTTATGACCCACCAGCCCGTTTTGCGTATTTACAACTTGATGACTACTCGTCAATCAGTTTTGACACATTTAGATACAATGGGTTAATCCATTTTACACGTTCAGATAAACGGGTTAAACGGGTGCCCAAGTTAAGATTGATGTTTTTTAACTTTATCAACTCGAGATTAATCGCATTCATTCACGTGCAGATTCTAAAACTACTTCAAGGTGACGTGGAGGTGACAAAATGGGCCCGACAAGAACTCGATACAACAGTCGGGTCAGACGCAAGACTACAAATAACCAACATTCCCGAAGAAACGGACGGGTAGGAAGATGACGGGTTTTCACAGTCGAATCTAAGGTCACATTTGAACCTGGCGTTGCTTGATATCGAAGACTCGTCACTTTCCATGAGTAGTGTTGAGGAAAGCATCTCGATAGAGGATTACCTTCGAGGCCGATGGAGCCGATCATCGAGCTTTGATTAACATGTGAATAAGTAATAATGAATAAGAATAATAAATGAATATAGTGTTTTGAGATGAGAGTGTTGAGAGCCATTGGATGTGGGTTGGATGAGAGGTTGTTTGGTGGGTGTGTTAAAAAGACTTAGACCTCCTCCTCCCTTGTCAGTTAAAAAGTTAGAAACTGATGACCACAGTGAGCTTTTTTTTTTATTTATTATTATTATTATTATTTCTGTTTTGGGTGATCAAACATGGATTTTTAGGTAATAAAATCTAATTCTGTTGTGTTTCGTAACTTTTGTACTTGATAAATTGATATATATCTAATTGGATTTCAAGTTGATATGGTCATAGACTCATAGTTTATGGTCCGGTTCAAATTGGTTTTGAGAAACGACAAACCAATCTGTTTTGTTTACCGGTTTGCCAATTGCCAACGGGTTGAGCTGATTTTGTTTTGTTTGGTTTGCGATCGAATCCCGCAAACCATCAAAAAATTGAATGCTTGGAATCTCGAGCCTAGCAGGAATTGCTTCTTTTTAACTTACCAAGGGATGTTCATTTCATAACTATGAATATGTTAGAATTACGAAATCATTGTAACTTTACTTTTAAGTGATATATAAGAAGATTGCATAACCGTCTACTCCATTATCTCATTGAATAATCAATGCATACGTACAATTCAGTTTTCAATGTAAAATGTTTTGAAATAACGCAACTATTTAATTAATGTTATTATTATTATTAATTAATTTCTTTTATGGTAAAATCTAGAAAAATGTTGCGTGTAATATTGGGTTGCTACGTCCTATGGAGGTGGCACACTGCCACAGCCTACAGGAATAAACAGAGGAAGTTTGTACGTGTTAGATTTTGTTTTTGTAACTTTAAATAATTTTGTGACATGGACCTTTTAAATTTTTATAAGATATTCGGTGGTTGAAATCAATAGTTCATATTTTCAACTTATGTAAAGATGCAAAATCTAATCTTAGACACATGAAAAAGTATGTAAGAAGGTTAAAATGGATTGGCAGGTTCTAATCAAGCTGTAGAAGTTTAAATGGGTAATTTATAAACGATTTAGAGTTAAAACTATATTTTAATTCAATTTGAAACAAGTTGTTGTATGGTGATGTTTAATTTTGGTACAACTTTGAGTCATTGACATAGACTGGTTATTAAACGTGTTAGAAATGTAGGTATTGTGGTTAAAAGAAACTGTTTTGAAATTGATAAGCTCTATCGTTTAGCCAAAGGTCATTGGCAGCAATTAATTTTATCTTATTATCGATGTGGCGTGTCCGTATTTTTTTATATTTTTATCTTTATAAAAAATGTATTGTATTATTAAATTAGCTAAGATGAATTGCCAACCATACCGCTAAAAGCATGAGAATCAAAAAATACTTTATTAAATCAAAAACTAGTCACGCTAATTTTTTCAATTTGAAGCATGGTTTCGAGATAAGTTTACATAAATCGACTCGTATCACCTTTTCGATTAAAAACTCAAAATCATTAGTTTGAAATCGAAAAAAACTTATCGAGGTTATTTTTTTTTTCAACAAGGTCAAATGAAAACAAACAAATCGTGTGAAGGGTGATATCAGTGTCATCAATTTTTTAAGATAGAATTATTATCAGCCAACCTAAAAGACATGCAATTAATAAAAGGGTTTACTAATGCAATAGTAACCAAGTTAATAAAATCTAATTTTTCTGTAATTTAAAATAAATCTTAAAATGTTAGGAAAAATAGCACATGCACATGGCATATGGGCTGGTTTTGGCTACTTTTGGGCAAATGCTAGTTGGTCCAATATGTTCTTAAAGTATTAGAACGTCCAATATTATGCAAAATCACGATAACTGAAGTTTTATGGGTTTCATTTATAAACTAGTACGCATTACGGGTGCAAATGAGCCAAGCTACTCAAGATCGGCTTGTTAAAAAGCTCGATCGAGTCGAGCTTAATCGAGCTCGAGCCCAAGCCTAAAAAATAAGCTCATTTAATAAACGAGCCCGAGCCCGAGCTTCACTTATCGAGCTCGAGCCGGCTCGCGAGCCTAAACGAGCCTGTGACTTTTATAATTTTTTAATATATATATATATATATATATATATATATATTTAATAATTATTAATTAATATATATAATGTTATGAAAAAATAAATAAAAATAACTAAATAATATATATTATTTTATACATAATGTTATAATAGAAAAAAATATATAAAAATAATTATAATTATATAAAAAATAGTTGATGTATAGTAAACGAGCCGAGCCCGAGCCGAGCTTGAGTTTGAAAATCTACTCACGAGCCGAGCTCGAGCTTTGAAAATAAAGCTCGAACTCGAGCTCTGTGTAAGATAAACGAGCCGAGCTCGAGCCTAGTTAAGCTCGGGTTCGGCTCGACTCGTTTGCACCCCTAGTAGCCATGCTTAAGGATTCAAACTATGGTAAGTCATTAAAAACATTATTATGTAGTAAACGACGTCCAATGTTGATATATATATATATATATATATATATATATATATATATATATATATATATATATATATATATATATATATATATATATATATATGGGGTTAGGTTAGAATAAAAACCCACTTGAGTTGTGAAAACTCTAGAAACTCATTCTTATCAGTATGTTTTTAATTAAAGATTAAATTGTGTGGTCTACAATTAAAGTTAATAAAAAATATAAAAGAAAACTTACACTTTCTCTCTCTTGAAAACATATATAAAAATTAGTAAAAAATGTAAAAAAAAATAGCAAAACATTTTTTTATGTTTTCGATGTTTTGTATTAAATGTTACAGCATATATTACGTGTGCAAAAAAAAAACGATGTTACATAGGGTTTTCACGGGTTTTTCACAACTCAAATAGGTTTTCATTCTATACTTTGCCTGTATATATATATATACATATATATATATATATACATATGTTATAATACCATATGTCAAAAATCTATTGGTTTTTACCATTCATAAGAAACTCCTTATTCTTATTTAAACCCTTTTATATATATGTAAAAAAATATTGTTTACATTAATATCATATCTAGCAAATAAAATTTTTAAAAATAAAGTTGTGAGTTACAAAGTAAGGCTGAGTTACAATACAGCTTCGCTATCGAAAATGGAAATTATTAGAACGACTCGTATCGAATTCAAAAGCCTCATATGAATATCGGTTTCGATACCAAATTTGTTCGGGTTGTGTATGCTTGATTAGGTTTGGTAAAATACTATGTGTAGTACAAAACAAAATGCTTATTTACACAAACATTGTCTAATATAACTCTAAAATAACGCCGTGATATGATCAAAGATAACAACGTTTTGCTATCACATTTTTTTTTAAATGACGTGTTTAAAGAGTGATACATTATTGATTACTAATTGTGTCATCCAATTATATAGTATGTCTAACCCTTTACAATGACACGCCCAATTTTCTAATTTGAGTCATTTTAAATATAAGAAATTACGAAACGTCGTTTTTAATAATAATTCATTACAGTTGAGCACCAACATTTGAAGTTTCATTCATTGCATTATTAAGTTTTTGATTACAATAGTATATTATGTATATATATCTTCTCCATTAGAACTTAGTGTATAGCGTATACAATAGTATATTGTGATGCTTCGTGCGTATACAATAGTATATTGTGATGCTTCGTCTCACTTTACCTACACAACATAGGCTATACTGTTACAAAAATGACTTATAGTTGGATTTGTTTGGAAGGCTCACACAAACCCGTACTTAATTCTATACAATTTTTTCTTTTGCCGAGGGACTTAACTTTCAACTAGAAAGAAGGGTACGCTGTACTATTGGAGGAGGCGATGTTTCCTTAACATCCAGACGTTCACATGCTATTTGCTATTTTTAGAGCATTCCCGTCTCCTTCTCCCTCGTTATAGTTATACTAAATAACATTATATTTTTCTCTCATGCTAAATTAAATAATATTTTTTATACATTTATCATTACAGTTTTCTCTCTCATCACTCCCAACCAATTCAACAAATATTAAAAAATATATAGAGGCAAACAAAGTTTCCACAAATTTACAAAAAATTAATACTTTTTCCCTCTCCGGAGTCTCATTGACGAGAGAAAGGAAAGGAAATGAATGGTTTTCCTTTCCTTTCTTTTCTCTTTCTTTTCCCTCCTCTTTTCTTTCTTCCCACACTTTCTTTCCTTTCAATTCTTTTCAAATTAGAAAGAATTCAATCACCTTTATTTTACACTATATTTCTCTTCCTTTTCTTTTTCTATCCCTTTTTTTCTTTCCTATAATGAAACTTGGAAACACACATATTCTTCAATCTTTTCATTTCTCTTCTTAAATGAAACTTGAGAGCACAACCATCTCAATCTTTCCATCTACTTCCTTTCCTCTCTTAACTAAAACTTGGGAACACAATGTTAGAGCATTCCCAACCCATCCCCTAAAATTATGTGAGGGAAGTTTTCAAATTATAGGGTGGGGTCTTGAGTGGTTGTGAATGTAAATTATAGGATGGAGAGAGAAAAGGTAGTGATTTTTTTTTGTAAATTTGGGAAAACTTTGTTTTTTTAATTTTTGTTGAATTGGTTGTGAGTAGTTGAGAGATAAAACTGTAATGATAAATATATAAAAAAATATTATTTAATTGAACAGAAAAGAAAACTATAATGTTTTGTAGTGTAATTATAGAGATGAGAATAGAGGACATACTAGGAACGCTCTAGCCAATCAAAATCTCACCCCATACTTTGCAAACTCCCCTCACACACTTTTAGATGATGGATTGAAAATGCTCTTAGAGCATTCCCGCTGGGTTTTTCAAATTATGTGAGGGAGTTCTCCATTTTTTAGAGATAGTTAAAAGTGGTTGTGAGAAGAGGAGAGAGAAAAAGTTACTGTTCATGGTTAAATTTAAAGAAACACACTGTTCACCTCTATAATTTTTTAATATTTTTTAAAGTGGTTGTGAGTGAATGAGAGAAAATGTAGTGATAAAAGTATAAAAAAATATTATTTAATTGAAAATGAAAGAGAAAAAATTGTGTTTTAATGTAATTATAGAGATGGAGATGGAGAATAAACTGAGAATGCTCTTAAACCTAACACCTCTATATAAGTATATAGTGTTTATTATAATAAATACGTTATAACGGTAATCTTTTTTTTTTTTTCATTTTTTAAATGGCAAATTTTTTTTTAATTATTATCATATGTGGAACTTGAACTCAACACCTCCCCATCTAAAACGCATGTTTTTAAAGGTTTTCCCTTTATCAATGAACCATCACCCTATTACATAATTTATTATTACTACTAGTTTTTGAACCCGTGTATTACACGAGATTTGTTAAATAATAAAAATAAATAAGGTATGTTTTTTAAAGAAATGAACAAAATTAAAGTAAGAAGAAAATAAAATATATACTACAAATAGTAAGAAGTCTATAATCTCAAATTTAGAAATTAGAATGGGATGAACCATTAAAAGTTTACAACAATATACAACATTTGTTAAAATTGTTTTGACTCATTATCCATGATAACTATAATGAATGAAATGAGAGATTAGAAAATTAGAAGGGAAATTATAACACATTTGTCAAAATTGTTTTGATCCATGACCCATAGATATGTATAATAAATAAGTTGAGTAATTAGAAAATTATAAAGGAAATTATAACCCTTTACCCAAAATTATTTTGACCCATGGATAGATATGAATGAGATGAAAAATTAAAAAGAAAAGTATAACCCATTTAACAAAATGGTTTTGCTCATTTAAAGTTAGATTTACTTTTTCCTGTTTATGTAACCAAACAAAAATCGAGGTAACTTACAACATCAATATGAAATAACCGACCAAAACAAATAACTAACAAACCAAGTATCGGCTATAAGACGCCTCCATTTTCTGCTTAATATCGTTTTCGACGAAGAATCCAAAGTCAAACTTATAACTGCCAACAACATTAGTAAAGATAAGATAGGTTTGTCAAAGTGTAGGCACACGGTTGGCCTTCCCAAATCAATTCATTAATTGCATCCAACGGTACGTAACTTAAAGTCATCTTCTTCTCCTTCACATTATTTCTTCTTCTTCTTCTTCTTCTTCTTCAAAATGACTCTTTTTCTTCCCTTATTGTTTCTTCTTTTGCAGCCATGGAGTATACTCACCAGAGCCGGTTAGTTTACTTATCCTTAAACTCCTTTCTTCTTGTTTAATCTTTACCAAAGCAGTTAATCATATGTGGGATTAATTTGCAATCTATTTGAAGGTGAAGAAAATTAGTTTTATTTTCCGTGAAAGTTGGGAATTGATCATTTCATGGAGTAATTTCATCATAAATTTGTGACGAAAATAACTATTTTCAAGATTCATATCCGTGATGTATGTTGAGAACTAGGCTTGACTTACAAAAAAAGTCAACGTTTTCTTGTTTGTGTTTAAGATGTGTGAATACAAGCCAAACATTTGTTTCCTAACTTTTTAGTTTGTGGAATAATTGCTATTCCAAGATTCATATTCATGTTTAGGGTGTGAATTAACAGGCTTGAGTTTAGTCTAGATGGGTTTGTTTTACTTTTGGGTTGAACCCGCGGACACGTTTAGCTAAATGTGTTGTGTTTGGGTCTACCTGTCCGGTTCATAACTTGACCGGTTAATTAATACTTATGTTTCTAAATTATGTGTTTTGTTATTTTATCCTGTTTGCATTTTGGCTTATAAATTTCTAATTTTAGAGTACTATAATATGCCAAAAAATAAATAAAACAAAATTTCCATTTAAACAGGTCATTTTCTTGTCAACCCTTAAAACCCCGTGTAGGGTTCATGTTAATATGCTTTACTCAGTTTTCGGGTTCGTGTCTGGTTTGACCCACAAACATGACCTGTTTAAGTGTTTAACACCCTATAAGCATGTTGGATACTGAGTTTCTAGATTTGACTTACAAAAAGTCAATGTGTCTTTTGATTTTTTGGTTGCGAATTGTGCAGAGAATGACGTGTGCAAACAAGCGAATTGTGGTCAGGGAATTTGCAAGCCTTCGAATACTAGCACCAGTCCATATGAATGTGAATGCTCATCCGGTTGGAAGCAATTAGCAAACACTTCTAATCAGTATTTGAAATTTCTCCCCTGTGTCATTCCTAATTGTAAGTCTCAACCTTCTTCAGTTATACACGTTTAGTTTGTTTTATTATAAATTTGTAATTTTAGAGTATTAATATGATAAGCTAAAATAAAAAATATTGGCTTAAACGGTGCCAATACTTGTGTCATGTTTGGTTTCATGTGTCTGACAAAATTTGTTGATTCTTGTCGAATTAACACCCCTAAATTCGCAAATAAATATGTAAACTTTTTTATATTACCATCTTTATAAATGCTAACAGTTATATATATCGCAGGCACACTCGATTATTCATGTTCAAAAGCGCCACCGCCGGTGCAACAAAAGGAAAACCGAGGGAATGGATCAATCTTTGATGGTATTTACAATTCTCATTTTAAAGCTTTTAGCCATTACAATATTTTCTAGATTATTTATTGTTATTGACTATGATGTTTTGCTTCAGTGTGTCAATGGATTGATTGTGGAGGTGGGACATGCGAATCGACGTCCTTTTTCACTCACAAATGCGAATGCAGGCCCGGTTACAATAACCTTCTCAACTTAACATTTTCTCCTTGCTTTAGAGAATGTAAGCCTGCAAACTTATGTTTACGTTTTATCACTAACGGGTCGTTAAAAGAATCAATCACAAAGAAACCGGGTCCAACATGGTTATACATGACCTCCTAAATCATTTTTTTAAATAGTTTAGATTAGTTTTTATAAAATTGCTTTAAATGCTTTTAATGTTAGGTTCACTTGGAATGGATTGCAAGGACCTTAACATTGGATTTAAGGACAATCAATCTTCTCCAGCTCCACCATTGTCGGCAGATCGTTCAAACAAAGGTAAGGTCGCATTCATTTATTTATTTGTTTGTGTAGAATTCTGACATATTTGTTTAAACGGGTCGTGTTATTTGTTTAAACGGGTCGTGTTACACGCGTGATGGAGTTGATGTTTTTTACATGAATAAAAATGTGGGTCGTGTTTGTTTAACTCTGTCATAACAGTTTTTAGTTAAACAGTCTAGTATAAGTTAAAATATTATAAGTTTGATTTATTAAGTTTGGTGGTTATTGCAGCTTACAATATACTTGAAGGACGCTACGATTGGTTAATATTCTTGACGTTTGCTCTTTTGGCTATTTAACGATGCATACTTGGTTTGGCTTTTGTGCACACGATTAGTAACATTTCTCCACATCCGACGTCAACGAAACCAGAGTAG